>NW_009712301.1:58018-72487 GCF_000703405.1 Apaloderma vittatum
AGCCCCTCAGCTCAAGAGAGACAGGGAACTGCTGGAGAGAGTCCAGCACAGAGCCACAAAGGTGATGAAGGGAGTGGGACATCTCCCTTATGAGGAAAAGCTGAAGGAGCTGGGTCTCTTTAGCTTGGAGAAGAGGAGGCTGAGGGGTGACCTCGTTAATGTTTATAAATGTCTAAAGGATGAGTGTCAGGAGGACAGAGCCAGGCTCTTTTGAGCGACGTCCAATGACAGGACAAGGGGCAATGGGTACAAGCTGGAACATAGGAGGTTCCACAAATATAGTAGGAAAAGCTTTTTCACTGTGAAGGTGACAGAGCCCTGGCACAGGCTGCCCAGGGAGGTTGTGGAGTTTCCTTCCTTGGAGACTTTCAAAACTCGCCTGGACGCGTTCCTGTGTGACCTACTGTAGGTGATCCTGCTCTGGCAGGGGGGCTGGGCTAGATGATCTTTTGAGGTCCCTTCCAACCCCTGACATTCTGTGATTCTATGATTCTGTGATTCACTAAAGAAAAGGAGTGCAAAGCTTCACAATACAAATACATTCCTGGGAAAGGAAGGGATTAAGGAGGGAAGCAGTGTTGGCTAGGATTAAAAAAAAAAAATCATTTTGAAGACCAAAGTTGTAGGTTGTTTTTCTTAATGTTAGCTTTAAGTACCCAACAAAAGAACGGACGCTGGTTGGTAGAAGTCAATCCCTTACCTTTGAGCCTCAAATGACCTGCTTGTGTGTTTTGGATTTCCAGCACTCACCTTGGCTATTCCTCAGTTCAACGAGTCCTTAAGGTCATTTGCTAGCACACCTTGGCCCTTGGAACCACAGAATTACCTGTCCTTCATGGAGTTTGAGATGACATTTCGTCCAGATTTAGAGACTGGTGTCCTTTTGTACAGCTACGACACAGACAGCAAGGACTTCCTCTCCATTAATATGGTGGCTGGATATGTGGAGTTTAGGTTCGACTGTGGCTCAGGAACAGCTGTTATCAGGTAAGCAGTTTTGCTTCTGTTTCCTTTTCAATAGTGCCACGATGCTGATTCAGGAAAGGAGTGGGCTGGAAAGACCATCAGTCTCTAGTGCCTGCTTCTTCTAAGGGCGCACAGAAACTCCAGAACTGCATACAAGAGGACAGGATTTTCTTCCTACATACATTTGTGTTTCAAAGCTTCATTATCAGTGTTACAAATTTTGTTCTATGCGGTATTGCAGAAATTCCCTTCTGGCCTCCGTGACATTGTACTGTAGCCAATTAGAGGATCTGTAAATATTTTATGCATATACTTTCTAGCCACCGGATTGCACAATATTGCATTTGTGAGCATCCTACTCCCAGATCTCAAGTTCCAGGCAGTAAGTACTGGGCTGGAGGTATGACAGGAAGATATTCCTCTAGGTCCCCCCTTTCCTCATAGTGATGGGTTCTGAGGATAGAATAGAATAATAGAATAGAATAATAGAATAGAATGTGTTTGGCTAGAAGGGACCTTTAAATGTCTTCTAGTCCAATTCCCCTGCAGTGAGCAGGGACTTCTTTAACTAGATGAGGTTGCTCAGAGCTCCATCAAGCCTGACCTTGAATGTCTCCAGGGATGGAGCCTCCAGCACCTCTCTGGACAACCTGTTCCACTGTTGCACCACCGTCATCATAAAGAACTTTCCCCTAATATCTAAGCTAAATCTACCCTTTGAGGCTAATACCCAATTTATGTAACTTCAGCAGTCTAAAAGATGAATATACGGTTTAAATGAGTGATCCAGGCTCCTAAACAAAGACAAACCTTTTGAGAATGATTTATCACATCCTAAGATTAATGTCTAGGTTAGGAAAAATAAAATGCCTCAAAAGGGCTGTTCTCTCTCTGTGTAACTTGAGTGCCCAGTCTCTGGGCAGTTGTTCCCTGGGCTCGTCTGAAAAGGTAGTGGGCTGAGCAGGCACTCACTACCTTGGATATGTGGTCCAGGCGGCTGCCAGTTTGACTAGGCTGACATACTATTTAGAAATAATCTCTATAAAGCTTATGCAAAATGTGTACACTGTCTGCAAGTCTTACATACCGTATGTTTTCTGTGGATAGACATTAGGAATTTTGGCTACACTGTGATTAGGAGAAATGTACTAATTTTCCACTGGATGAGGACTGATGCAAACAAACCCATTCAGATGACAAAGTGAGAAATGAAATTTCAAGGAAACAAATGCAAAATAATGCATAACTCTTAACAATGCAAAGCTGTAGCAGTACAGTTAGCATTGTCAGAGAAAGTTCCTAGAGTTATGGTGGATAGTTCTGTGACAGCAACAGCTAACTGCTTAGAGACAGATACTGAAATGTAAGTACAATGAAGAAGATTATTAGGAACAGAATACGAACAATGACTCTGCAAAAATCCACACAGTGTGCCGTCTTGAACAGTTGCTCTCATTGTCTCCTTCTCTGGAGACATTCAAAACCCACCTGGACACGTTCCTGTGTGACGTACTTAAGAGATTCCTACTCTGGCAGGGCAGTTGGACTCAATGATCTTTTGAGGTCCCTTCCAACCCCTAACGTACTGTGATTCTTTGATTCTGTGTGATTCATTCTGGTCACTTCATTTCAGAAGAAATTAGCAAAATTATAAAAGAAGAGTAGTGTTGATATCAAGGGAAGGGAAACAAACAGCTTCCACAAATACAGCAGGACCCTTCAACCTGGACAGGAGTTTGGTGGAAGTATGATAAAGGTTTTTAAATTGTGAATGAAGTGGGGATAAATGAGGGAATGATTATTCTGTATTTTTTTCAGTATGGAAGAATTAGAAGGAGCCCAATGAAACTGTGATCTAAAAAGTAGCAAAGAAAATAAGACTTTTTTCCAGACAGCACATAAATAAGTTGTGGAAACTAATTGTCGCAGCATGTTACAGATGCCAGAACTATAAATAGGTTAAAAAAAACCCCAAACATGGGACAAATTTCAAGAAAGCTCCATTGAGAAAGATCAAACGCAATTGTACGGATGCAGCCTCTGACTCCGGAAATTGCTAAATGACAAGTTGCCAGAAGCCAGGAGGATATATCAAGGGAAGAATTGCTCCATACTTGCCCTATTTTTTTCTCCTGCTGAGAAGAGGCAGAAATAGCTTATGTCAGAGACCTTTGCTCCAACTCAAAACAGCCCTGCTTACAACAACCTTCAATCTTTCTCTAATTACAGCCATCTAAAAAGACATTAAAGTAGACTTTTTAATTTTTTTTTTCCCCTGCAAGGGTACTATAGTGCTTGGGAACACCTTGGTCTAAAGTTTAACTGAGATGTAGGCTTGTAAAATGTGGTGGGAGCTACAGGCATGTGCCTGGGAGCAGAAACTGTCCCCTTCTGTTGGAAAGGAGAAGACTGAGCAGGACACCATCTAGCACCTGGGTCACATGCACTGAGGAGGAAGAGCAAGGTGAGATAGGTGGGTAACAGGACCAGCAAGCTTCACTGAAAGCTGTCAGGATGTCCTGTTCGGCTCTTTTTCTAGATAACATGTGCAACTCACACCCTGACATCGGCTCTGTCAGTGTTAAAATATATGGATTACACATTTTTTCATGCCTGCTTAGCCAACATCCACTTAAAAGTCTGCCTTGATCTTCATCACACTGCTTCGTGCCTACCTTTTATCCTAAACAGGGATGTAATGCTGGTCATCCTGACTATCTCTTCCACAGGACCAGTCTGTTAAATATTATAATATATTAATGATTGAGGATGAGGCAAGCTTGTCTATGTAGATCAGCAACAGCTCTAGGAAAGCTGACATTGGTGACACTTGGGTTTTACCAGCACAATATGTGCACAGAGCTCATGAAGGAGCAGGGACACAGGCAGAACCTGAGCTGTTTACCAAGATGTTTCAGAGGTGAATTTGTTGTCACCTGAGATTTGTCTTGGCCAGGCATTCACGGGATCAAGATCTTCATAATTTGGTGTATTTTTTAGGTTTCATTTTTTTATGAGGAAAAGCAATCCTTAACCCCACAGCACATGAAGAGCCTGAAGTGTTCAAATGCCTGCCGAAAGCATTGCCAAACTCGAATTGGTATCAAAAAGCCAAGAAATAGTCAGCAGCTCTGAAATGATGACTCTACAAGGCTTAGTCATCCCTAATTGTAATTAAATCTAGCAGATCAAAAGGGTTAGCACGATCAGCAGAGGAGATGATATGTATGTATCCACTGATTTTAGGTGGCCAAACCTGTCTGAATCACACAGAATCACAGAATCACAGAATGTCAGGGGTTGGAAGGGACCTCAAAAGATCACCTAGCCCAGCCCCCCTGCCAGAGCAGGATCACCTACAGCAGATCACACAGGAACGCGTCCAGGCGATTTTTGAAATTCTCCAAGGAAGGAAACTCCACAACCTCCCTGGGCAGCCTGTGCCAGGGCTCTGTCACCCTCACAGGGAAGAAGTTTTTCCTAATATTTTTGTGGAACCTCCTATGTTCCAGCAGCAACCTTATCCTATCACTGGACATCACTGAAAAGATCCTGGCTCCGTCCCACTGACACTCCCCCTTGATGTGTTTATAAACAGTAACGAGGTCACTCCTCAGCCTCCTCTTCTCCAAGCTAAAGAGACCCAGCTCCTTCCGCCTTTCCTCATCAGGGAGATGTTCCACTCCCTTCAGCATCTTTGTGGGTTCCTATGTCTGGTTCCTATATATGTATATATTGACTTCTTCAGGGTGATTAAATTCTATTACCTATTGATTTATGTGGGGTAGTTAAACCCCAAATGCTACTACATAAAAAAAAAGGACCAGGCAATAGCACTGAAATTTTTTCATGTAGGTTTTATGTAGGTTTTCTGAACTAAGTGTCAAAGTAATATCGCCAGCATCATCCACATATATGAAAATGGGCTTTGAGAAAATTTGCAGGAGCAAAATAGATAGAACAGGAAGATTTTTAAGTTCTTGTTGACTGTTCAGGCTTAAAAAAAATTTTTTTTATTTTCACATTTTTGAAGTTACAGACCTTTTAAAATCAGCATCTGAATAACTGTTGATTCACTGTTTCAAATCACTTTTTTCAGTTCTTTCATTTTGAAATGTATCGTTAAATTTTTAATTTATCTCTTTTTTTCTTTTACAAATATAAGCAGCTTGAAAATACAAGTAATTATTTCACCCAAACATATTTTTTTTTTTCATATTTTCATTGAAAGCTAGATTTCTGATTCTTCCAACTTGACCAGTGAATCAAAACCAAGTTTTCATTGCTCCTGGAGGAAAGGCTGCAATATAACAATTTGATATAAAATGCTTTAAATAATGTAGTAAAATGACACTTGAAAACACAATATAAAGTTCTGTAGAATTTGTAAAGGGCAATGTGGTTTTGCCCTTTATACAGGCTGCTATTCATATTAGTGCTGAACTAATAAAGACTGTAAGAAGAGTTTTAAAATGCTTCCTTTGAGACTGGTGAATACTTTGCACAACTGGGGATTATTGTTCCTAGCCAGGATCTCGTCAGGGTCATATTTTAGTTACTTCCCCTTAATGTACAGCAGGCAGGCTCTGTGTGTGTGTGTGTAGATGTCACTGTACCAGGCTGCATAAATAGAGCTGATAAGCCAACACAAAGTAGTTCTGTTTTAAAGGAGGGTGAAGAATGTGGGACTAGACCCACCATTAAGTGGGAAGCTTTGTCTTCAGGCTTATGTCATTGTGAAATGAGGATGTACAGCCGAGACAAAAATCTGTCTTTATGCATTATAAATGACTAAGCAGAAGAATTAGCTCAGAGGTAGATGAAATGGATGCTGACTGCAGAAATGATTTATTTATAAATAAAAGTAGAGTGCTTGTTATTTGTTGTCGAAACATGGTCTCATTTTCCTTTGCTGTTGGGGCCCAGCAGTTACATTATTTCCTTATAAGGAATGAAACAGGATGATTTATTTTTATTTAGAAAATCGTCCCAGAGGACTTGACTTTATAGCATCACAACGATATTTGCAAATATCAGAAAGGCAAAAGTGTAAAATACTTGAAAGTTTTCTTCCCCTTGAAACAGGAGTGAAGAACCTGTCAGTCTGGGTCAGTGGCATGAGTTGCGAGTGTCTCGCACAGCGAAGAATGGTATTTTGCAAGTGGACAAACAAAAGCCAGTGGAAGGGATGGCAGAGGTGAGCATGTGTCGTGGCTTGTCATGAATGTGGCTGTTAGACTATAAAACGACTGCATGGTAAACTGCCCAGGCTGCTCTTGAGGCTCTTACAAGCTTAAAAAGGCAAAAACTCTCTTAAACCCCAAACTGGAAATTTGCGCATCAAGTTTTCCCTCTGAGGACATGGATTGTTGTTAAGGCAGCTGAAATCACAATCTTACCTGCTCCTGCCAGGTAACTGGGCTCACAGTTAATGTTTGTTTCATACCTTTTCTTGAGGTTTTTTTTCTTGGTACTCACTGTTTGTGACTAAGTCTGTTGAATAACATGTGCATTGTGAAATGCATCACCTGGAAAAAGATAATGTTGAAAATAATGTGCACAAAGCCCTTTCTTTACCTCTCTCTCAATACTGTGCTGGAAAAGTGGTCCACGAGAAAATTGCTTGATTGTCTTCTCCTTGCAAAAGTAATTTTCAGGACAGAGTAAGGGCTTCAATACTCAGACAATTATGACTTGCATTTTACTCTTCCCTCGGTAAGAGGTCATAGTGAGTCAGATTTGTAATAAGATGAAATTTTACCGTACCACGTGGAGTATTCACTCCAAGCACTCAGATGCATTCACAGAGATAATTTTATCCCAAGAATCTGAGGCTAGAACTACTGAGAAAATGTCCTTTATTCTTTCCTAGTGGAAAGTGTGGCCAGAAAAACAGACTCCATATCATGCTAGCAGAAGAATTTACCTTTTTTCTGCAAACTGGGAAGCTATTTAAAACTTCAACTTTCCTTGAAAAATTTGGATAAATTGAAATTCCAGTTGTCTGTCAAGAAACAAATTGGGTGAGAAATATTCAAATGTAGCACATGAGACCTAGATAGGTGGGTCAAGAGAAATACTCCCTTTTTTTTTCTCTGAGTATGACAAGTGCAGCTACAGAAGGAGATTGTCTGGGAGCTGCCAAAAAAGAAATCACAGGAGCTTCTGCAAGACTGGAATTATACAGTTATCCTGTCCTTAGCTGTTCAACATCTTTCAGTTCATGCCAGTACCCTGATTAGTCCCATCAGGTGTCCTGAGCAACTGTTTCTGGTAACTAATGCAAACTCAATGTTTCTTTCTTCAGCCCCATAACTTACTATGGATCATCGTAGACATTGGAAACAATAAATTACTCTCTGTTGCCTGGACATTGCTCTGATTTTAAAGTTCTGAACTTCATTCTGGTTCTAGATTTACATCAGTGTGTCTCAAGTTATTGCAGTCAGAAATCACAAGTCAGTCTCCTTTCTTTCTTCCTTCAGTATTCCCATTTTGAAATACTTGAAATATTTTGGCTAGTTCTGATGAGGATAAAGCCCAGTCAGTAAAGAGTATCCTACAGTGTCTTTCTCAAGAGAATTTCCAAAGAAATGCAATTAACAGAAGTAAAGAGGTGTGAAAGTAAGCTATAACCTCTGTTGTAGACTAATCTGAAGATACAGGCATGATTCCAGCTAGCGTAATAAAATGTGGTTCTTATGTTTCTTGCAGGGGGCTTTCACACAGATTAAGTGCAGCTCTGAAATATTTGTTGGTGGAGTCCCTAGTTATGATACTGTGAAGAAGAACTCTGGGATCCTCAGACCCTTCAGCGGCAGCATCCAGAAGGTATGTGCCCAGAGAAACACCCTGGAGTCACTTATTTCCATACCATCAAGTGCATACTTTAGGTGGAAACCTGCCATTATATCACTGACAATATTCAAAATAATCCAGTATTTCACCTCAGGAGCCCACCATGAAGTACTTTAAACACATATTTCACGACGAAAAGTCACTCCAGCTTTAACAGTCAATAAGTATTACCACTGCCAGTCCCCATGTGCATTTCCATACTGTACTAATAAATGAGCAGAAGCCATATGGGATCAAGCCTAGAATGACACACGAAGCTCCGCACAGATTAGAGTGATTAGATCAGGATGCCCTGTATCATCATATATAAATAAAAAAATTATAGATAGATAGATAGATAGATAGATGAATGTAACCGGTGCAGTAATGACTGATAAAGAAGGTGCAAATTAGAGTGAATCCCAGTTCAACTAGCATGTTCTTATACCACACAGTAGTTGCTCATCTCACTGCCTTTCCCTTTTAGAATTTCACATGGGTCACATAAATAGAGGAGGTCTTTTCATTGTTCACAGGCATTAGGTGGGGTCAGGTATGTGTGGATTTGGTTGTCTTCCTGAGAACAAATCTGTAAATTCATAGTAAGTCCTAATAAGTAATCAAAAGAAGGTTCAAACTGAAATAACATTTGGTCTTCCTAGGCATACTTAAAATAGTTTGGATAAAGCTTAAAGGGTGGCCCTGGACTCTTAGTTATAAATGAGTGAATTATTGCATCAGATTTACTTAACAAATAAAAAATTCTGATAGTGCATCTCATCATGATTGATCAATGACAGAAAGGTAACTACGATTCAATATAAATGATTATATCACTGAGTCCAACATTTTTCACTATCTTTGTCAGCTGTCTAGCAGAAATCTTGAAGTTCAAGAAAGCTGGGGCACTGTGTAATAATGATGGGAACAGATTAGTCATACAAACATAATTGGAATGGTACACTTGACTAATTGGAATGGTAGGCTTGACTAAATACAGTGCATTTTGGAGTGCAAGATAGGAGCATTAGGAGCAATGAACATAGGTCCCACTTAAAAGGTGAAGGGTTGTACCCTAGAGAACAGAGGCACTGGTAAGGATTGGCAAATGCCAAATATGAGCACTGACATTTCTGATGTAGTTAGGAGGGTGGATTTGCCTTTTCAAGAGGCCTGAATGGGATGTCAGAGAAGAGTATTGCCTGTCTTTTGGAGACTGGGGGACTATTACTTGACTACTGAATTTACACGTAGTAAGATTTTGGAGAATTTTACAGAAATAAAGCTACAAACGTCATTAAGTACTGAAAAATGTGCCGTGTATAGAAAGACCTAAGATCACAATCTGTTTAGTTTACCCAGATCAAGTTAAGAAGAAACTTTATTGTGGTCTGCTAGTGAGACTTTACTGTGGTCTGCTTTGAGTACCTGGCTCTGAAATGAGGCAGAAAAAGGCATGATGAGAAACAATGGCTGGAAGCAGAAGATAAGTTTAAGCATAGAAATAACAGACACATTTTTAACAGTGGAGTGTTATTCACTTCCAAAACAACATAGCCAGAAGTATTGAAGGAAGCTGAAAAGGTGGTGGGTCTTCACTCCTCCATCTGTACAATGGGTTGGATGTTTTTGTGCTGTTAGGATTGTTTAGTGCTGTTTCAAACATAGTATATATGTTTGTCATGATGCCCAAAGTTCATCGTCTGAGTTGTGCAGGAGCCAGAATAACTATTACCATTCTCATTTCTGGCCTTAAAATCTCTTTGTTTGTGAAAATGGACTTCTTACTTTCATGTAATCTCTCTGCCAAGATATCAGATGAGTTTATATAAACATCAGTTTATACTGGAGAACATATATTGCTGACACAGAAGAACACCAATATTTAACAATTCTCTTCATTTTACATACAAAGAGTTTTGTGAAGTCATTAATTATGGTTTTCATCCATCTTAACTCTAGCTTCTTTCAGGCAAGACAAGATACTAGAAAGCAACAGAAAATGTGAAAAACAATCTGTTCTGCTTAGTATTTCTGTTGTCAACACTCGTCTCCTGGGGGTTTCCTGATCTCAGAAATGCTTTTCCTCAGCACTGCTCATCTAATTTTACAGTCCTAGCTCATAGCTCAGCTACAAAGCAGGCACCAGTGTTTAGACATAAGGCTGGCAAATCTCACACAGCTTCACCCCATATGGGGGTTGCCTAAGGCTATGTCTTAAAACACAAAAGAAATTAATCTCTAGTGGATCAGAGTGAGCAGTAGAATGAGTTGGATCTCTTGTGACTGGAAAACACACACTACAAGAAATGGGGGTTTGGCTGAGTTTTGAAGGTTACATTTCTCTGAAGTCTTTAGAGAAGTCTTCTGACTAGCAGTACAATACTCGGAATTTGGAAGTTTTTAGCATGTGTTTTTATCCTTTTTTTTTTGTTTTGGTTTGGTTTTTTGTTTGTTTTGGTTTTGGTTTTGATTTTTCAACATATAGATTATCTTAAATGATCGAGCAATAGATGTGAAACAGGATTTCACTTTTGGAATCAACCTGGTGAACGCTGCCCACCCCTGCGTGACCTCACCATGTGCAAATGGAGGCACTTGTGTTCCCAAGAAGGACAGCTATGAATGTGACTGTCCCCTGGGCTTCGATGGGCAACATTGCCAAAAAGGTAATGATGGCTGCATTTCATAGAGTCATGGAATCATAGAATGCACTGGGCTGGAAGGGACATTTAAAGGTCATCTAGTCCAACCTCCTGCAGTGAGCAGGAACATCTTTAACTACATCAGGTTGCTCAGAGGCCTGTCAAGCCTGACCTCGAATGCTTCCAGGGATGGAACCCCCACCACCTCTCTGGGCAACCTGTTCCAGTGTTTCACCATCCTTATAATAAAGAACTTCTTCCTAATACATAATCTGGATCTGCACTGCTCCAGTTTAAAACCATTGCACCTTGTCACTACACCCTTGTAAACAATCTCTCCCTAGCTTTCCTGTATGTCCCCTTCAGGTACTGGAAGGCTGCTCTAAGGTCTCCCCAGAGTCTTCTCCAGGCTGAACAGCCCCAACTCTCTCAGCCTGTCGTCTAAGGAGAGATGCTCCATCTCTCTGATCATTTTTGTGGCCTCCTCTGGGCCCACTCCAGTAGGTCCACATCTTCCTTATGTTGAGGGCTCCACAGCTGGGTGCAGTACTCCAGGAGAGGTCTCCCCAGAGAAGAGCAGAGGGACAGAATCACCTGCTGGCCGTGCTTCTTTTGATGCAGCCCAGGAGGTGGTTGGCCTTCTGGGATTCAAGGATGCATTGTCCAGCTCTTGTCCACCAGCACTGCAAGTCCTTTTCTGCAGGACTGCTCTCAATCCCTTCATTCGCCAGCCTGTGCTGATAATGGACGTATTCAGAGATCTGGAGTTGATCACAAAAGTAAGAGTGATTTAGTGCGTACAACTGCTATTGTATACATGCCTTGAAATAGAAACCCTGGGGTCCAGAACTCCCTTTGTATCCATGTGCATTCAATGTATGCCACGAAGAATTCACTTGTTTATTTAGAAACATGGTAACTGTTATCCCAGCACAGAGCTGTGATCCACAGATAGCAGCAGCCTGGTATCTGGTTGCTTGTGGTGGCCATCCCTAATTATGCAGTGCTATACAAAGGGGGAATTGCTGCTAACGTCCTCCAGCCAGTGATTATGTTGCATCCTGAAACATGAGCATTGATAACCCTTGTAATTTTAGCTTCCCTAGGGCTCACAACAAATGCTGTTCTCAGATACAGGTCATTTTTAGACTCTGACTATTCTGATGCTATTTTCACCATCTGCACAAACCCTATAAGGGATTTGCTATATATTGGTATAGCGATGGAGACCACCCAGTAGGAAAACTTGTCCAGATTGCTTGTTATTCTTTCCTCAGAGCCACGAAAATAACTCAAACCTCAGATTCAGGAAACTGCTCAGATTGTGAGAAATAACCTGCTTTGGGTTATTCCGCTAGATGGAGATGTTTCCCTTCTGTCAGGATTGAGCTTAAAAAATTCCCAAAGGAAGGTTTTGTAATGTAACAGTGAACTCAGTTCAAAGGAGCTGACTGACATTATTGTCTTCACCCACTCCTTCATTTCTCACAGGCATTAACTTCAAAGTTAAAAGTGGTGGTTTTGATTAAATGGTGATTAATAGATTGGCCTTTTCTTCCAAAAAAAATAGTATCTTAGAACAAAAACATTTTATTAAAATACAATGCAAGAAACTCATTTGCTTACGTTGTTGTGGTCTAACTAATAGCTGGAGCAACGTCATTTATCCCAGCTTCTCTGTAGGGAAGAAGGAGAATTGCAATTTTGTTTCTCCAGGTTTGTGCAGGATGCGAAGCTCCTGACTTCAAGATGGTATCTGCAGTGGTCCCAAGGGCTCTGAGGGCAGATGAGGCGAGTGAATGCTATGCAGCTTGGCTGTGTGGTTGCCTGCCCATTCAGTGAGACCCTTAGGCCACAGCTCCTCACTGCTCATCTGCTTCTGACCTGTGCTAAGCCGTGAAGGCAGTGTGCTGAGCTGCCCACCATGGCATCTGCCCCTGGCATGGGCACTGTTGCTGCTTGGCTGGCATGCCACCGCTCACCTCCCTGTCATAACCTGAATGGGCGTCCAGGCTTTCAGAGACAGTCTGAAGGGCCTTGTGCCATTGGTTTAGGTTGAATGCAGGGTGTTGTTTCCTCTGTGATTCTGTGAACCTTAATTTATTTTTAAGGGTCTTCAAGAGCATGAGTTCTTGCTGCCTGTGGCTGCTCCTCAGGTGCCTCTCTACCCCCCTGCAGTTGTGCAGCCTCAGTGGCCACCAAAAATCCACGTTTTTGTTGATGGATGTGCAAAGAGCATGAAAGTCTCTCCTGAATTATAGAATCATAGAATTGTTTAGGTTGGAGAACAGTAGAACTGTTAATGTAACACTGCCAAATCCACCGCTACTTTCCTAATATCCAACCTAAACCTCGCCTGGTGCAACTTGAGGCCATTTCCTTTTGTCCTATCACTTGTTACCTGAGAAAAGAGACTGACCCCCACCTCACTACAACCTCCTTTCAGATAGTTGTAGAGAGCGATAAGGTCTCCTCTCAGCCTCCTTTTCTCCAGGCTACACAGCCCCAGCCTCCGTTAGCTGCTCCTCATGAGACTTGTTCTCCAGACCCTTCACCAGCTTCATTGCCCTTCTTTGGACACACTCCAGCACCTCAACATCCTTCTTGTAGTGAGGGGCCCAAAATCAAACTTTAATCCATGACAGCCTTGATAAATCCAGAGCAGACTTTTCAAACCAATTACCGATGTTTCTTTGGTAGAGTGTAGACACAGCTAAGGCAGAATGCACATGTGTGTCCACTCCTATTTCAAAATGGAGTTCTGGTTTGTGCATTCAGTGTGCGAGAAGCTGAAGGTGCAGTCTTCAAGCTGCCTGCTCCTGGGCTACTCTGACCCCACACCCTGGAAAAATAAAGTGCTTGTGAGGAACTACAGCTCATTCTCCATAATTATACATGCCACTTTTAAAACTCAACTTAAATGATTCTGGTATGAAATATATGAGATACTGCTTCATATTGTAATGCGTCATTGGCTAAGGATTCAGTAGAGTTTCTGCTGGCATTGCTGGGCTTTATATCTTCTGTCCAAGCTATGAGGAGTGCTAAAGGTATTTTTATACTTAACTGTAAGGTGAGCTGGAACAGCAAACTTTTCCTTTCCCCTGCCTAGAGCTGATTTCTAGGTAAACCATGGCAAGTCACTAGCATTTGAAAACTAGGACTAGCAAAGGGATTTGATGCTGGCCCTAACTATCTACATCACTGTGTGTTTTGAGCAGGTAAATATAAATACTTGGGGTATAACAGCAATAAAAGAGTGATATATGCAAATGGGAAGCGAGGATCAGGCATTTACAGAATGGTGGGCATGAAATGGGGCAAAGGGGGATTTTTATGCTGTAAAAAAATAAACCGAGAATGTTCTTGTTTTGTTTTGTGCTGACTCACTGCAGAGTGTGGAAGTTACTGCCTAAACAGTAAGTACTGCAGATGATGTGAAAACTGCTCTGTCATTGTGCTTCTCTGTCTGCTCTAGCAAGCTGAATGCTGGATTTCCATTAAGCCTGGCAAGCTTGTGTCAATAAGCCAAAATACTTTCTGGGGTTGTATAGTACTTTCTTAAACCTTGTCCTGTTGATACTTTAAACTCCATCCAGACCATCTGCCAAGTGCAGAGTGGAGGCTGTAGAGCTGGTCCCTGTGTTCACAAAGTGGCAGGGCCAGGCAGCCAGCTGAGTGCTTTGTAGAGGTAGGTGCTAACTTTGGGCTGCCTTGCAGTTCAGAGCTCACTCACACTTGTCATGAGAGCTTTGGTGCCTCTCTGCCAAACAGTGATGAGCAGAGAGTGAAGTCCTAGGTCTCCTTACTACTGGGCCTGTTCTCTTCCAGTTGCAAAGATCCTGCGTGCATCAAGGGCGTTGCTAAAATTTACTTGGTTTTCTGCAGTCAAATTCAGTGTGGCAAGTGAAAAGGGTACAGAATAGCAAGCAGACATAATTGCCCACCAAGCTCCATAGTGGAAATCAGAGTGCTAGAGCAAGGGCAAGGGCTGCTGTGTGGCACGGGCACCTTTTCCTGC
>NW_009712301.1:72518-76549 GCF_000703405.1 Apaloderma vittatum
GGCTCTAGTACTGGTGCAGGATGTGCCAGGTGAGGAAGGACTCCTTTCACACTCACTCAGAGACTGTCCAGTGCAGAAAGTGTCAGAACTAGTGAGGAATGTCTGTCTGAGTGTAAACACATCTTTTGCAATCTTCCAGCTACGCTGGCAGGCTGCAGTGGTTTTGTTAGATGCATTAGGCAGCTTTCCTGATTTCACTATGGATGAAAACAGATATTTGTTACTATCTAAAATTCTCAGTCTTGGCACTTAGAGCTCGATTTCGTATTGCCGTTGTTGGCTGCCAGACTACACCAGTGGTTGTATATCTGTGTTACAGTGAGCTCTTAAAGCCCAGTCAACCTCTGCACTGCATAAAGAAGGCAAGCATCTATGCCCTGAAAACCTTGAAATTTATAGAGATGGGATTAGCTGTGGGCTGGAATTAGCTCTCAGGAAAATAATAGGATGAAGGCAGCTATTTTAAGGAATTTTTAAAATGGCCTGTATTAATGCAGCAGTCAGTTATGAGAGATAAGGAGCAAACTGTAAGATGTTCACTTGAAAGAAAATCTGTTCAGGCCAGTGCTCATAGCCTACCAAAGGCTATGTATCAGGGATGTTCAGTGATTTATATCACACATCTGCCAAAGATGCTCCATTAGCAGCCAGGGAGGAGTTTCATAGACTAAGAATAAAGGGTGGTTAATGCATAAGCTTTGGCAGGGGAGTGGTGTGAACCACAGAGAATCAAGGAATGTGGAAACGGGGATAAAAATGAAATTTGCAGTGTTTTCCCAATACTTCGTATTTCCTGTGCTAACATATATGGTGGACAGATACCCTAGGCCTGTGACTTGAAGGCTGTAAGTAAAGGAACTGTGGGCAGGTTAAACTACTTCAGATGGTACCCCTACGTTCAGGTACGACGTGGCAGTGCCTTTTTGCAAACCAGTGTGAGTTCAGCTCAGTTCTGTGCACTGGCAGGTACCCGCCAATGTGGGGGTAAATCAATAGAACAGTTTTATCTCTTTTCGTTTTCATGTCAGCTAACTGACACTTACCTTTGTTTTTCTATTTACCTTTCAGCCATTACAGAAGCAATTGAAATTCCACAGTTTATTGGTCGCAGTTACCTCACATATGATAATCCAGATATACTGAAAAGGTAATGTATCTCCTGTGAACATAAATATTATGTTTGTTAACCATTATAATGCTAGGAGCCTCATGGAAGGATGTTGTGTATTAAAGTGTTTTAAGATGTATTTGCCATATTTTTAAATGTCAGGGAAAAAATACATTTTTCGTGCAATTTTTTATAATACCTGAGCATCTTGCAACTTCTAGAGAAATGGCCTGCACAGTGTATGACTGGCGTGGAGAAGGACGGGTGTGCACTTTCCAAGAACAAAGAACAGACAGACAGAGCCTGTATCTGTAAAGAGACTAAGAACTGTAGCTTCCGCTGTAGCCTAAAATTTAGGTCTTTTTGGCTGCTTTGCACCCTGGAAGGTGCCCAAATTCCAGCAAATTGTGGATTGTTCCAGCAAATTCCTCCATCTCCCTGTATTTCAACCCCTGGCTAAAGAAAACTTCACAAATGTTGTCACTTAAACCTACCAGAACTTCGTGATTTTCCTTTGTTATGCTTCTTCCGTTGGCTTCTGAGGGCATCAGATCTACTGGACGTTCTCAAAATTTGCTTGTGAGACTACATTTCACCCTAGGCTTACAGAGAAAAAGGATTTTCTCTTATTTGCATGGAATAAGTGAGTAGGTATTGTGTTTGGGGTTCTGGAGGGACAAGATCAATTCTCGTATTCAGAAATGCTGCAAATGGGGATGTGAACCAGCGTCCATCACACATCAGCATGTAGGCAAGCTGCAAGACAGTAACTCACAAGACAGACAGAGAAGAAATACTGCATCACCTTCTATGTTTTTTTTGAAAGAAGACTGTCCCAGTTCAATATTTTACTATTATTTCTTTCTTCTACATTAAACAGGGTATCGGGCTCAAGAACAAATGTGTTCATGAGGTTTAAAACCACAATGAAGGAAGGTCTTCTGTTGTGGAGGGGAGACAGTCCCATGCGACGGAACAGTGATTTCATTTCTCTAGGCCTTCAAGAAGGAGCATTAATATTCAGGTAACTTTCTCTCCCTTCTGTCTTGCATGCATTACACTCAGGGCTCAAAGCAATTGCCACAACACATCCAGTGCACTTGTTCTTTGGTATAGTGTGTGACAATTACATCCTCAAAGTTTTATTCAGTGATGGGTCGAGTTATTGTCTGGGACAGGATGTGAGTTGAAGAGGTAACGTCCTTCAAGCTTTGCATCATTCCACTCTCTTCCTCCTTCCCTTCCGATTTTTTAAAACATCTGCTTTCTAATGGGATTTTCTAAAAGTCACCTTTTGAGGATACACGTCAGCAGCTGCTCCTGTGCCTCTTGAAGCACTTGCGATCTCAGTTACTATGTGGAATGGGTGTAGGGTTTGCATAGAGAGCAGGGGTCAAGGGAAAACCCAGCTGATGTCCGTGCTTGCTCTGGGCTCACTCCGCTGTGGAGAGCACACACAGGAGCAGGGCTCCCACCTCCCCAAATGCCCAAATATCCAACCCTGTGACACAAACCCTGCTGTCACCAGGCTTTGTTACTGCCACTGTCCACAGAACCACTCATTTAAGAAACAGTATTACTGTCAAATAATGGAATTAGGAGGTGCTTGGAAGTAGTGGGTTGAACGTGCTTTCTCTATCCAGAACCATTTTCTCCCTTGCAGACACTTAGGCAAACTCTGTAGAACTTTTTACATGGTGCTTTTTTGGGACTTCTGCCTTTTGAAAGCATTAACTTCCCTCTTGATCCCCTTTTAGGTTGTGTAAGACAAATACTGAAACAGCAAACTACAAATATCAGCATTATTATGGATTGTTGTGAGACACTGATTAAATCAAAGATTTAATCATTTAAGCTAATCATTTAAGCTAATTTGAAGCTGTATTTTACTTTACTTACTTGGTTGGTTTTTGCTACCATGAATGCATAGACAAGTTGCACATTTTTATTTAAATTAATTTCCTTTGAGCTTTTTTTCATATGATTTTTTTGTGGCTAACTTTGCAAAACCTCTTTGTTTATTCATTGTTTTATAAACAAGGAACTGACTCTACAGAAATGGTGCATTTTTTAAATGTCTTTGGGAAAGCCTGTCTTTTCAAGATGCATGGTTGTAAGTCGCCGCTCTGTTCTCTCTATTTGTTAGGCACAGTGCATTTTTATTAGGGTTGTTGCTATCCCTCAAAGGTGAAAATACACAAAGGTTTTACACTGAAAAAGCTGAATTTTATTAAAATAGCTGCACCTTTTACACACATTTAGGAAGGTGAAAAAATAAGGTACCAAGTGAAAACTCTCATAAACAATCACTGCATGCTGAAAGGGACCACTGAAGAAGATGATGAAAGGACAAGTGCAGAAAAAAAGTGTCATTTTCTTTCAGAAAGAGCAGTCCTTATGCTACTTTTCCACCTTTCAAGGGGTAAGGCTAGGAGAATATCAGGGCATGCAATTAGGGAGAAGTGTCTTCCTGCAGCCCAAAATCAGAAACCCATATTCTGGTCCAGTTTGAAATTGAAAGCGTACCTTTTCTTTTCTTTCCTTTCCTTTTTTTCTACGGCCTACCAGAGTACGTTCCCTGTACTGTGTAACTGCTGCTGGAAATAATTTCTGTTGATCTCTGCTTCTGCAGAAGGCTGTATCACTATTGTAAGGGATTCCCATTCATTAGAGTTATGAATCTCATTTATTTAACCAAAGATCTGACACTTTAATACAATCCTGAACACCCAAATCCTTCTGTAGTTCACAATCTAGACTGGTATTTGCATCCTGGGTAAAAGGAGGTGCTTGTCTGAGACTTGCTTAAACCTCTGGTAAGGGGTGAAATTTAAGAAAATCATTTTGCTTGGGGCAGCTCATGACTTAACGTGCTGTTCTCAAGTATCTAACCTTGGTGTATTGGGTTGGCTCAGCCGGATTT
>NW_009712302.1:0-1554 GCF_000703405.1 Apaloderma vittatum
CAGGGGGAGCGGCACCGCGGCACAGCTGCCCCCACAGCTCAGAGCAGGGTCTTTGGGGAAATTTATCCTAAATGGTTAGCACAGGGCCAACGAACAATGCAATGAGCCTCCTATAACGTTACAAACAAGGTATTTTTACTTACATGCCGGCAGAAGGAGGTTTGTATCTGAATTGGGAGCATGCAGGAAACCTGAGCCTACCTCAGCACTCAGGTAGGCTGCTACATCCTACCTTTTGGCTGTAGCGGTCAGGAAAGCTTCATATTACTGTCAAGAATTAAAGCAAACGTCACAAAAATTCTAAAAACTAAAATAAAATTCCACTACATGAACTCTATTGCAATTATTTCTTTTAATCAGATTTCATTTGCATCAACAAACCAGTCCACATTATTGCTAACAGAAACTGGCAGTTTACAACAGACTAAAAAGATACAGTAAACAAAACTAGACTACTCGGGAAATCAAACTAGGAGAAACTCAAGAGATCAGCATAATGCAGTAAAGCAAAAAATAATACCCTAACAATTAAATCAAATACAAATAATTTAAGATAGCATTCCAAATACATGAAAGGAATTTTTTTTAAGAGATACCAGTTTATCAGCATATAAGCACTGCAACTGAACCTATGGTTCTTCCCTAACCTTTTTATTTTTTTCTGAACACACCCACTTGATACCTTACAGGTATTTTAAGTCATCTTATTCCTGTTAAGCAAAGCAGAGTAACAACCAAATGATTAAACACAGCTGCTCCCAGAAGAGTTAAACTGATATTATTAGTTAACAGCAACTTCAAGCATAACTAAACATTAGCAGACTTCCACAGTGAAAAATTACAAAGGATATTTTCCCTCCATTGCTCTCTGAAGACCTCTTCAAGGAGCTTATGAAAACCAGAACAAGCATACCCTAAAGTAATAAAGTTGTGCCTTACACAATTTGTCCATAGTCCTTCCACCATGAAGTATTTTTTAAAGTTTCACACAAAGCTCATGCTCCAGATCATTCTGTGGGCTTTTGCCTAAAACTTTACTAAGACTGTGCACAGCACAGTCTGCAAAGCTAACTGGAGCATGTGATCACCATTTCTTTTGTAAGCAGCCATCTGGGCATTAAGCACACAGTTTGCAGTGTATGGATTACACAGTACTTCTTTAATTAAATGTCCAGATTAATTAGGCTAGCTGTCAGTTCTCACATAGTGCCAAAGGCCCTTGGCCTGTAACACCTGTCTTTTCAAACACTTCTGTTCAAGCAACACGCAGTTTGTTAAAACAGGAATTGTATTAAAAATATCCTTTTCCCAGCCATTGGATTGATTCACATCACTAATGACTAGACGACATTCCTCCGCTCGGCACTGCCACTGCCTAGATCCTCTCAGAGGCAGAGCTAGCACTCCCATCGCCCTAAATGGAAGGATAACTGACTGCCCCTTCAGGTGTTTTACAAAGGCACTTATTTCACCTAATTTCTGCAGTCTTTTTATGCTCCTCAGTACTACATTCAGGGACATGCTTGGCATATGTTGTCTTATTTCCCCCTCTCT
>NW_009712302.1:1633-8688 GCF_000703405.1 Apaloderma vittatum
AATTCAGGAAAATCAGCAGAAAATCACCAGGGTAAGTACCAGCTACTCTGGAATCTGTTCACCAATCATGAACTAACACACTCTCACCAAATGTTGCTTTCAATGACATTCATGCTTTGGAAATGTTTTACGATATGGTCCATCAGAACTGCTCTTCTGACAGTTACACCGTGAAAACAGGGAGATCTACAAAAAGGAGAAAGACAAAACAAGGTAAACTTTGCAAAGATCACCAACAAAGGCAGGCTGTAAACTTGTCAAGGTGGACTCAGCTGTCGTCATGTGTCAGTTCGTTCCTCCCTACCTCCTCCAAACCTGAGAAATGAAGCAGCAAAGCAGCAGTAAGGAGAACATACTCATCAACACGAGAAATGCAACAGAGAGAGGAATAATACTACATCCAGAAGAAAGAAGATTTTCTGAAGTGACTACTGATTTAGATTTTTCTGTTTCTGGGCATTCAGCTCACAGTAAGTTTAAAGAGCCATAATTTTAGGAAGTGCTGGACATTCAAATATAAAAACGGCACCCTGGAGAAGACCTCCAATTAAGCATCTAGCAGTAGCAAAAGTATTAATTTGGGTTTTTTCGTACATACCACTACTATTAACATTCTGTTTGATCCAGTCAACAAAAGCACCAACATTTGTGTATACTCCTGGGTAGCTCTTCCTTCCACATCCCAAACCCCAGCTAGTGATTCCATGAAGGGTGTAAAGTCCCGAGTTATCTTCCGAAGGACAAACTAATGGGCCACCAGAATCACTCTGCACAAGGACAAATGAATCTTGTTACGAGCCACATCAATCCTTATGTTTTCGAAATATCAGTTCAGCTATGAGAGGTCCCAGCTCCACATGTGTTTGGGAGTTTCTGTTTTTAAAAGGCAGAGAAAGAAATAACCTTTGTTCAGTGAAGTACCTCTTTTTGCAATATGAGTAGCTAAAATGCTACTATTAAGGAGTCTTTCACTGTAAATCACCTACAGCCTGTTTGCAAGAAAACAGGTCTTGGTGAGGTTTCAACGCTCCGTTTTCAGAACCCATCTGGCCCTACTCAGAGTGTCAGAAGGTGAAGGCGATGTGCGCAACTTACTGTGCACGAGTCCTTGCCCTCTTCCAGAGGGAATCCAGCACAGATCATCCTCTGGGTCACTTTACTGGGAAGGTTTACATAGTAGCTCTGACATGTATCAAGCACCAGGATGGGAACTTCCAGTTGATGTAGTTTTTTCCCCTTTACTCTGTCTTGAAATAAAAGACATTTCAGCAACCAATAGAGGCACAAATCAGTGATTCCAGGAAGAAGCTTTACTCCTCCCCTTTTCAAATGATCTTAATCTAAATTATCTGTTTTCTTTCCTCCCACTCATTTCTCTGTAAGCTAATTTACACAAGCAAAAACTTGAATGTTACAACAGAGAACACAGTATTTTAAACACGGCTACAGCATGCTCAAGCTACGAAATAGCAAAGGCTGCATACCTTCTTCATGTGCACCCCATCCTGTGACAACGCACACCCTCGAGGGCTGACCCGCCTCCTCCTGGGCAGGGAGGCACACCGGGCGCACGTAGTGGTTGAATTCTAAGGGCTCGGCCAGCTGCAGTAAGGCAATATCAGAGTCCATAGTGGTCTTGTCAAAACTTGGATGTATGATATACTGCTTTACTGACCTTTTCTAGGAAAACAACGACATTGACATTTTCTGAACGACTTGTGAGTTTGAGTCTTTGGTTTTATAAATTTTCAGGCCATATGCAAGATGCCTCAAGAGGAGAATACATTTAAAAGCAGCTGCAGAAACCATCAGCTTTCTTATATCAACAAGTCAAGATTATGTCTTTTGGACACACATCAGGAAACATGCAGGAAACTCCCATCCAGCAAGTGTAGGAAGAGGGCCCCAGAAAAACATTTGTCCAGTCAGAGCAAAGTGGAAAGTTGTGTCCCGATTATTTCTCTCTTAGTAATGGTCACAAGGGAATTTAGAGACAAAATACTCCTCCACTCGCACATCCTCCAGGATACTGAGCTTTGGAGTTTATTACTGGTGAAGGCACAGATCTGTGTTGATTGCTCTGACAGTCACACAAAAGCTGGTGTGTAAATGCAGATTAAGATCAGCATGCAGGTGGCTATCAGATTGCTTGAAGAGTTTGGGAGATGCATTTACATTAAAAACTATTTTGCAAGATTGATTTATATTTTATTATGAAACAGAACTTACAGTACCTGTCTGTGTTCTTGCTCTGTAAGATCATGAAGTCCAGTTACCACCATCCATAAGTGTCTGTATGGTTCCCTTAGGGAAAAAAAAGAAAAGAAAAAGAAAAAAAAAAGGACATTCTCAGGCCGGTAGAACAACATTCTTGAAAGCTGCGAATCTTAAAACATATCCCACACAAAATAGATACTGGGGCCCTATATATTGATGGACAAACAATCCCTGAGGCCCATATTCCCACATACATCCATGGAAATCTTCCTACTCACTTCTAGGGAGCATGAAAAGTTCTCATGATGAGGCACAGCAGGATCTCTCAAACACACAGTGAGAGAAAGGTCATTTTTATAAGGACTTTTATAAGTGTCTGATGTAGAACACAAGGTCTGCATGGTCCACATTATCCAGGGACAAGTGCTGGTCCCTACCTTCTTGATGGAAAAATGGACCTCTGAAATATTACTACCTATCAAACAATAAAAAGAAATGTAAAAGGAACATTTCATTTCACCTCCTGATTTTTTTTAACCAAACTCTCTTATTGCCTAAAAACCTCTT
Organism: Apaloderma vittatum; assembly: GCF_000703405.1. Taxonomy (NCBI): domain Eukaryota; kingdom Metazoa; phylum Chordata; class Aves; order Trogoniformes; family Trogonidae; genus Apaloderma; species Apaloderma vittatum. Next base: position 4,418 of record NW_009712302.1, read on the forward strand.
ATAACTCCCTAATGAAATTAGTTGTGTAGAATCATTAAGCCATGCACACGAATGCTGATGTGATGGCAACGTGCAATAAAAAAATCTCCCCCACACACCTCCATTGAGGAAGAAACATTAAAAGTATTGGACTTTGGCCTCCAAGTTTCCAAATATTAGTCTGCAAAATTTGATGTGAGGAGTGGTGTCGCGCTGTGTTGAAGGCAATGCTTTATGACATACGCATTCGGGGCCTTTGAAAGCTTACCCTCATTTTCAAGTAATTGCAACTTTATTTGAAAATATGCCAGAATACCCAATTATCAGCATTTCTGGGAGTATTTTTAAAAAATATTTTAATGACTCAGTGTATGTAAATTTTAAATTGTACTTCTGATTAATTCGAACTTCAAAACAGTTAGTGTTCAGCCTAAGAGATGAATAAACAAATTGCAGTTTAGAAAGCATTTCAAAGAGTCTGAAAGTCACACACTATCCTTCTGCCTCCCCTCAATAAATACAGAAAAATATCCATGTAATCTCATTTAACAGATTGACAGGTTCTTAATGAGGGAGTGACATCAACCTTGTACACAAAAGCCTCCTGTATGTCCTCCAAAACGTATAGAAAATTCAGTAATTTTGGAATAGATTGATTCTACCTGGATTAAAACATGTTCCATAAATGACCTAGAAGTTACCTACAAGTAAGTGATAGATGACAAGGGACTTAATATCTTGTCATATCTTCTGAAAACTGAATGAAAGCCAAGCCTACAGAAGTAGGCTACTAACTTCCTTAATAGCCACTATGATCCTCGTCCACGTGTGTGGAATCCATTGCCAGCGTAAACTGCAAGTAGGCGGTCACCAAAACGGTGCCAGCCACCTCTGCGCAGGATCGGCACGCTGCGGAAGGACACCCTGCAATTACAGACATTCCCAGGGGAGGGTTTATCCCAGCATACTTACTTAGAATTAAAGCAGTGAGCAGCCGTGACAACCCATTCTTTGGCAAGAACTGCTCCTCCGCAGATGTGCTCATCTGAAATTTGTACACTGACCTGCCAGGGCCATGAGAATGGCACAGCTTCTTCACCTCCAATTATCCTACTGAAGACGAACCTGGGCTGATTTGAAGGCATTCCACAAATATAATCTGAAACAGAAAGCACTGGTGTTTCAAGAAGTCTTTAGAGGTCAAGACTTGGAGAAGAAACGAACAGTCAATTTAAGTGCTACCCCGCAAATTCCCAAGCTTCCTTCCTCCCCCTTTTTTGCTAAATCTTTCAACTTCCCATATTACAAAGAACCCAAATGCTTAGAGATAGCACGAGAAGACTATCTTAGCAAAAACAGAGCTCCATCAAGATGAATGCAACTGTTTACCTCCAAAAGTTTTACCCTCAAACCTACAATGAACATGGAATCATTTCGTTTTCCAGAAAGTACTGGAGAGAAAAAAGTTCTCAAATGCTCATTATTATTTTCAACTACCTTGTGCTCTTAGCAATTATTTTCACCAAAGCAAGTATGTGTTAACTGACAAAAAAGCTGGAATAATGTCATTGCATTGCTGTAAAATACTAACAAGATGAAGGAAACAAGCAAAAAAAGGTCCTGCTTTTCTAAAGCCAAAGCATTAAAGTTTTCCTATTCATCTTTTTATTTCCTAAAAATATCTTAATGAAGAAATCTGGGGAAAGTGCACACATTAACTACTTGGAGAAAAAAATAATATATAGTCCAAAAAGTACTCTCCATTCCTATGAAGAGAATATAACTCAGGTTGGCTTACCTGTTGTAGCCTGTATTTCTTCTTCAGTCAGATCGTTATCTTCAAATTCTTCTTCACTAGTTGAATCCAAAGTACCTAAATCTAGCAAAAGAAAATAGCAAGCGTGTTAACAAGCTGTCTTAAGTGATACTGTTATTGCAAAATCACTTTTACTGCCTTTATTATATTTTTATGTAGAATGAATAAAGATTTATACAGTAGGGATCTGTGCCATTAGTTCTTCACATGGTAGTAAAATGTCATTTAAAATCCACCAGAATACTCTTACACAAAATAAAGCTCTGAGGCTTTAGGTGGGTTCGTTTTTTCTCTTCACTCACTCTGTAGCCCCCTTGTTTAATGCCTCAATAGGTTCACAATGCAGGCTTTTCACTGAAGCAAAATAGTTCTGTATAGCCAGATTCACTGGAGTCCTTACGAAGTTACTTCTATTACCTGTTACATTAACAAAAGAGACTGTAGCTCTGAATCCTCCAAAGGTCTCTGTTTCATCAGAGTGAAAGACAACCAGCATCATAGCAGAGGAGCTCAGAACAGGTGCTGGCAAGTCAAATCCACAAGATTTAGCTAAATATGAGAAAGCAAAGGTTCACTGCAGATTAACATGTACTTTTTCATCCTTATCTGTTTCATCAGTGGGTACGCTGTGTATTTCAGCTCTCACACAGGAGGGTAAAATAAACTATGTGCAAGAGAAGAGTAGAGATAAGCAGACTGACGTTGGAGGACTGCTCTGTTATCCCTGACTGTCTGTCCTTGTTCGCTAATTATCTTGTAAGACCAAGGAGACTCACGTTATTTCACAAGAGCCCATTGCAGCACTCGCACTCATAGGTTGTCGTTGCACACAGAACACACTGGAAACCTGATTTCCCCTTCTCAGTGTTTCATCAGCATCTGCTTCATTTACATAAATTCAGAACTGCAGTTCCTACAGAATTTAAATACTCAAAACTGTTCTGTTCAATGTGGATTTGCCTCTAACTGGAACAGAATCTAGGGCCTATAACGTCACCTGAGACTCTAGCGGTGAACTTGATTTTAGACTGTAAAACAGGGCTAGTGAAAGTCGTCAAAGAAATACGTAATCTCCCAAATATGTCAAAAATCAAAAGTCATACCAATTTCCTCCTCTTTTCCCACATCTTCATACACAGTCACGGAATCATATGAGCAATCTTCACTGTCTTCTATTTCAAATGACTGGTATGTAAGCTTTAAATAAAAACCGAAAAAGTTAATCTTGTTAAATTCACACAGTTCAACTCAAAGATCAGTAACAGGGTCTTTAGTATTCTCAATGATTCCCTTATGAGGAAAGGCTGAAGGAGCTGGGTCTCTTTAGCTTGGAGGAGACTGAGGGGTGACCTCATTGAAGTTTATAAATATGTAAAGAGTGAGTGTCAGAAGGAAAGAGCCAGGCTCTTCTCAGTGATGTCCAATGATAGGACAAGTGGCAATGGGTGCAAGTTGTAGCTCAGGAGGTTCCGCAAAAACGTTAGGATAAAACTTCTTCAACTGTGAGGATGACAGAGCACTGGAACAGGCTGCCCAGGGAGGTTGTGGAGTCTCCTCTGGTGACATTCAAAACCCGCCTAGACACATTCCTGTGTGATCTACTGTAGGTGATCCTGCTCTGGCAGGCAGTTGGACTACATGATCTCTAGAGGTCCCTTCCAACCCCCAACATTCTGTGATTCTGTGGGGTTTGGTTTCTGTGATGTTCAGACCTCTAACAGGTGATACATACTGTATTACATTTGCTAGAAGAATCTATCATGATAAAATTTAAAGAAGGAGATCCTGTTTTACTACAACCTAAAGGAAAAAGCAAACTTATCTAGCTTTTGAGATGGAAAGTGATTTCCTGTAACTGCATTCCAGCAGCTTTATTCAAGTTTATGTTGCTTGATCTTGTTTGTCCTTAGCTGCCTAATTTGTTAACTCTATGGTGTCGACTTCCATTCTGTAGACACAAGAAGGGCTCATATTATACCTTGATTACATGGTCCTCTGGTGCAGAAATAATCCATTGACAGTTTGCCAGGTTGCTGTAGTTCTCTGGATAGTGCACACTTTGCAACACTCCTTCTTCAAAAAGGACAGTTAAGGACTCACAGCCAGAATCTGGAAATCCAGGAAAAAAAAACAAACAGAGGTACTGTGATTTCCTATTAAATCATTCACACACAAAACCAAAATTAGATGACAGAGGAGCAGGGAACAGGCAAGTCAGGAGAACATTTGCAACCTTCTTTGGAGAGAAAAGTGGAGATATCAAACACAATCAGAGGATTTCTTCCTGATCTACTCTGCAGTGCCAAGGCCCCTCAGAGGGGACTCCTCCCTAGACTCCCCCCTTACACTCTGCAGAGGAAAGAAACAAGCTGGGAAAACTGCAGAAACACGAACACCGAGTGCGTGTCTGTAGCTGGGTTTTCCGGAGTCAGCAGATGGCCCTTGGGCCTGCTGCTCCCTAGTGACAGTGAACCGC
>NW_009712302.1:8719-66707 GCF_000703405.1 Apaloderma vittatum
CAAAACTGGAAGCAGTTCTCCACAACATACATCTTAGCGCTAATCTTCCTGAGTTTTACACATTCTAGAATTACAAAAAGAAGTGAGATCTTGTATGAAGTGGATGGAGAAGAAGTGAAGTTAAAGGAGGGCTTCTCTCAATAGCATCTATCCTATCTCTGGTATCCCAGTTTCCCCACAGTGTCACACACAGCCTAACCACACTTATCTTTTCCATAATATCACCCAAATAAAATCATCATAGAGGCTTCCTCTGATTGATTTTCTCCTGAAAATTTTGTTCGGGTCACTACCTAAGCATGTAGACATGTTGTCCTCTAAGGCACCTGTCAGGTGTATTACTAGACTTGGGACTTACCAGGAAGAATATCTGGTGTAAGAGCTTTGTAGGTCATGGAAAAACCAGTTCCATAATCCTTGCTGTCAGAAACAAATTTCAGTCTTATGCTATTGGAGCCAATCAAAATAGGTGATGGAAGATCTTCCCCGCAAAATTTCCCTGAAATATAATATCAGAGAACAATTGCTGTTTATGTCTTTAGTCACCTAAGAAAACTATTTTTGGTACTGCTTTTGGTATTTAGTTGTAAAAATATTAGGATGAAAAGGAAATTCCCTATTCATTCCTCTACACACCCTATCAACCCATTAGCCCAAATAGATGCACACTATTAAAAACTGAAAATCCTTGACACCAGAAAGTTGTATGCTGACACAGTTGCCTACCAGGCATTTTCCACTCATTTCTCCTCCCAGAATCTTTGGCTTTATTTTAGCTCATATATCCCAACATATTCCTCATGAAAACATAAGTAAAACAATGAACAGTAATATCTTCATTAGGTGTTCTTGCTGTTGAAATGAAAGAGTACACTGGCAGATCATTTCAAAGAATAAGGGCGACTCACCAATAAGTCTGTCATCTTTCAAATAGACTGACAAAGAGTCATAGTCACAAAACATTTCTGGCTCTATATCAAAGTGGGAAAAACGAAGCAATATATAGTTCCCTTCTGGTACAAACAGAGTCCATACACACAACCTGGAACAAAAAAAAATTAGTTCCTGCTCACAAAACTGCAACAAAAAACAACTCCACTGGTATAAGGAACAGTTTCTGGGGAAAGACTGTTTTGTCTACTTACTGGTTGTTTTGATAAAACTGTTTGGGACTTTCAGGGAAATGTAATTCTTCTTCATTGTCAGGGAGTTTGCCATCCTGGATGCTACAAAATGCTGCATTGCAGAGTTAAAACAAAATAGAAGGATTCAGTTTTGACACATATGCAATCATCTGTTCCCCCAAGAGCTCCCACACCTAGAGAATACTGTGAGACTCAAGACTGGTCAGCTGTACCTTGGTGCTGCTGGCAGACTGATGCTGGGTCTTCTCCATTCTCTTTTTTATTTGAGATTATGGTAAATTAGTTTTAAAAAACATAATTTGGGAGCAAAAATGAAGCACTGTCAACATGCTATCATATTTTATTGTAAAAATGGCAGTGCTTGCTTTATATTTAGAATCTGTATTTTTATACAGAAACAACTTCACTAACTAGATTTCATGCACTGCTTGAGGTTCTGTGCTACATTATTCCCACTAATTTTATTTACATTTCAATAAAATAGGGCTTTATATATGGAGCTCTCTTAAGGAAAATTCCTTTTTGAAGTCACCAGTACATAAGGACAACCCTATGTAATTTTTTTTACAGAACCACGGGGGAAAAAAGTGTATATTTAAAGCATACATTCAAAAGTGCTTTGATGAGTCAAGCTTCTTCACCCTTCCTCATTCACAGATTATATATCATATTATTTTGTGGGTCTTTTTATGCTCTAACACATATAGACAATACTGAAAAAATACTGTACTCACCTGGGGAGCTTTTCATTTTCAGATCTAATAAAGGAGGGATAGGGAAGGATGTAGAAAAAAGAAGAAAAAAAAATGACTGGAGTTTCATATTCACTATGTAGGCTTTATTTTAATCTGTGTGAAATGGTAATTTTATACAACAGAGCACTGAGACAAATTAAAATGCTTCTTAGGGACATAGTGTCTCCAGGAAACTAGGCTTAAAACAAAAGTGCAAGTTCAGGCAATGCTGACTTTGGAATAAAGAATTCTCAAGGAGCCACTTCTAGACTCATCATACATTGATAGGTCACTGCTCAGTCTAAGCAGCACAGCACTCTCTTTCTACATACTCATCGAGCAAATACTATACACTTCAGGTAAGGGAAGCAGACTCCAACTGCTGGCATCACATCAGGGGCACAGGCACATTAAGCCTGAGAGGTTAAAGACAGTTAGGATCTTCTGCACCAGTGTGACAGTATAACAGATCAAGCAAGCAAAACCTCGAGCAACACAATCGAAAATTGGATTTTCACTTCACCTATCAAGGTAGTATTTCTGCTCACTGGAGCCAACAGGCTTTAATTACCACAATAGCTAATCGTATTATTTTTCCCTGATAATACAATAGGCCAACTAGTGATTTTTCTACTAAAAAGACCATGTCTGTCTGTCTCTCCTTTTTAAATTGAAGCCAAACATATTTTTCAGAAGCTAAACTCTTTTCATTTTCCTCCAACATTATGAAGGTTTCTTTTCTCAATCACCAGCTGAAGCTGGTTTCTAATGGGAAAATTTTATTTTTTCTCCCTCACAATTTTTTTTTTCTTAGCATGGACTAGCAAAGGATTTTATACGCCCCTCCTTCGTTTTTAATTCCTCTGCATAAATTTTAACACAATCTCCAATACCTTTTAATGAAAATAGCCCAAACCGGAAGAAAATAATCATTCAGTGTCTTAATGCTCTGAGTGAAGTTCACCTCCAGACAGATTGTCATTTATATCTCCAGCTCCATGACTTTGGATCTGCCAATCAGTACGATATACTTAAAGGCATTGTGAAACGCTATAGTGCTTTGCCAGGAAAACAAAGTGAGGAATGTAAATGCTATATCTTGAAAAAGATGAATGAAATATTATTATGAGACAGAAAAGTTGTCACAAGTGAGGGACACATTACTCTGGAGATGTAATACCAGTACTCATGTTCTCCTGAATCCAGGAAAGCACCACACTGAGGTCTGTGAATATTCCCGGAGATCCTCTGTTATGATGTTTCTTCTTCTCATTACTTATCCAGCCACGAGCACATCCCATTCCCCAGGAGATGACTCCAGCGAGAGTCCAGGCACCATGCTTACGTCAACACAGAAGAGGACCTCCTGAGTCACCCTGAAAAAAATAATAAAAAAAAAAGTAAAAGCCCACAACTGACAGCTTACAGCAGTGCGTGCATACCACTGAGTCAGCCTTAAAGAGTTTACTGAGTTCTCTTTTGCGCCCTGCTAACAAACATGTAATGTAGGGATAGCAATTTAAAAAAAAAAAAAAAATCTGTGAAGACAGACAGGCTTGGGGTTTTTTTTGATTGTCATCTTTCTCCAGAATTGTCAAAGTTGTCAACAGAGGGACAGACAAATTCCCTTGTGGCTGAAGATCTGTTGTGTTTTAGCACATAAAAAGGAGTGAATTGGGTTTTCTCCCCTTATGACAAGCAAAAATCACTTAACCTTCATCTCCCTTTCTTTCCTATAATCCAAGCCAATACTTTCTACATTCCTCCTTAGGATCTTAGCTAGGTTAACTAATTAATTTATCAAGTGTTCTGAAGTTACAAAGCCTAAAGCATTATTGCACTGGGATACATTGCAAAATTTCTCTCAGGAACCTGTCATACAATTCATACAATAATTAAAATGTATTGTCCCTCAAAAGAATTCAAACATCAGAACAAATACACTCCAGATATTGACATTTATTGACTTGGGCACACAGAACTTTGAGCTTTTGAGAAACACTTGTAAGTGCACAAGGCTCTCTGTCCTCAGCTGACCTGGCAGGCATCTTTTCCTCCATCTGGAAATCCAGCACACATTATAGTGTCACCTTGGATGGGCCTCTTTAAAGTTGATAATGCTCTTGAACACTCCTCACTGTTTAGGATTGGTAGATCAACTTCATGTAAGACCTGAGGGAGCACCCCATCTGAGATACAAAAAAAAAAAAAAAATTATAAAAAATAATTGTTCATAGGAAATGCTGAAAAGTGAACTTAATGTCACTGCTAGTACAGCCAAAAAAAATACTTGGAAACTTACTCCAAGCCATTTCATGCTTACAAGCATGTTTTGATGAAGATCTGGTTTTGCATATATAAGCAGTTTTACTTTACCTGAATACATTTCAAAATATTTCAAAAACTGAAATACAGTCTATACTGCAGTGATCCACTTGGAAATAATTCACCGGTAAGCATAGAAGCTAGCAAAGATCCCATTTTGAGATTACGATTCTTATGATCAGTTGATAGTTTCTTTGGTCTGTCTATGACCTATAGAGTCAACCTCTTGGCTTCAGAAATATGGTACTTTGGAATCTTAATTTCAACAAACAATTTGAGTGACTTACTCTCATTTAAACGTCCCCAACCACAAGCAGTGCAGATATATCCTGCTTCAAACTTTTCACCTGGATCTGGAAGACATGCTGGCAAAACTGATGAACCTACACACATGGGCATGAATTTTATCAATAAGTATTTGAAAGAACAACATCAAAAGGATCCCTGTCTCATTTTTTTTTTAAATTAAAATGTATCGTTATTTTTGTGGCATCTGAAAAATTAATTTGGCGTTTGACAATTTATCTGTTGCCTCCACTTCCTAGTGTTTTGGAATGGAAAAAGAAAGCCATGAGCACCACAAGTTTCGGCCTGGGCCTTACCATTTAGCCTAAACGGAGCTGCTATCATGATCCAAACTTTCATTAGTAAAAGTCGTTGCCCACCTTTGTGGTGGCAAAGACAGACAAACCTAATGATGTGAGCTGGGGTCTTTGGAAGAGCAGGGTGTCAGGTGGACTCTCCTGTGCACCTCAATATTATGCAAAACAGACGCAAAGAAAACCTGCCCATAGGATAAAGCAAGCGTAGGGCTGAGAAGCGGCTGGCTCACAGGCCAGGAAAGAGGGGAGCAGGAGCTTCCAGTCCCTAGATGGCCACAGCCACTGCTGGAGGTTCCCCCTGCTCCTCCCTGAAGGAAGGGAGAAGAGGGCAAACAGCAGCAGGTGCAAGAAAGGTACAGGCAGCACTGCCTGCGTCCTGGGCTCGGGTCTGCTGTCCACTAGCAGTAATGTTCACCAGAGGCAGGAATCTCCACGAATGCATTAGTCAAAAAAATAAAAGCCTATTTAGTCAAATTTTAATTTCCTGTGTGCAAAGAATAATACCTTTCTCTTAAAGGGAGTACTGAGTCTGAAGAAGACTGTTTCATTCAACTGATACATTTTTCTGACATACCTCTGGTATTTCAAATACTTCAGTTGCAAAATACTCTGGAGGTTTTTAGCAGTGTAATCTGGCAGCTGTGAAATGGGTTTAAATGGAGTTTCAAGACTTTTCACAGCATCTGGGAGAAGCAAAGGCCTCACCTCCCCAGCAGAAAAAGATCACAGCTAACTACGGCCTTACTGAAGCTGAAGGCTCCATCCAGCTTCAGCAGGGCAATGTCATAGTTCATCGGCCTTCTGGGGTCAAAGTTTGGATGCTTGATAATGTTTTTAACGGGGAGCGTCTGCTCGCCATTCTCCCTGATCCTCAAATCATGCTCTCCTGCAGTGACATTCAAGTACTGGAGTAGGTTCCTGTAGAAGAGAAAATAAATTTTCAGTTACAGAATATTCAGTATGAAAGGAAAAAATACAGTTGTTTTTAAATAGAGGAGTTATTACTCCTGATATTTAATACCTTTCATCTTCAGATTTTAGAGCACTTAATACACACAGTCAGCAAGAGCTGAGCATGCCCCGTAGTACAAATTGGAAGATGAAAAGGACTGAGAAGAAAAATCATTTAGCTATGCTACTAACCATGGTTTGGTGGTCCACTAAGGAACAAGGTCCTCTTATTGTGTTTAAAAATGCTCAGTTACACTGCTTTTTGAAGGAGGAAGGAAGATTTGAACATAGAAGTACAGAAAAAGAGATCACTTCTCTAGCATTCTCAATTTATACCTTAAAAACGTAGTGCATCCTGCTTTAGGGCTACTCATGCCAGATCAGATGGGCAGTGAAGAAAACCAAAAGCAATCATTATAAATTTTATTTTGCTTCAAATTTATTCACTGGACTTCAAAAATTAGTTTTGCGTCAGCAGGCTTTATGCTGATTTACACATTGCCTGTCTTTCTGCAGTTAATATAAACTCTGCAGTTGTTGACCAATTTGACCAGGATGTGATCACATACAATGCCAAATACAGATCACATTTATAATTCCAGGTAATCCATTAGTATGAAGATTCAGTATTATCTGTAAGGGAATTAGAACCCCAGTGAAGCCATCACAAACTCAGAACTGAAACCTTCCACCATAACATTCAGAAGCCACTTATTTCCTTTTTCAGGCTGAAAATCATCACCATGCAAGAAATCATTACTATTATTCATTCACCATTGAGTTGCATATAATCTGCCAGTTGTTATTGTAAAAAAAAAAAAAAAAAAAAATATGCCCCAAGCATTTTTAGCATTATCAAAATAAAAGGTAACATTTGGATTGTTTTTAGGCTTTTCCCCATCTTTGCCAGTGACAGTTTCCTATCTGACAAGAGATACTTGCTCAAATCACAGGCTTTCTCAGCTGTAAACAGGAAATTACAGTGAATAAAGGATACTTGCAGTCACCTGATATTAGGTACAGATTTTGACCTACACTTCCAAAATCAGTCTCCACCAATCTCTGTAAGTTTACTTTGTTCTTAATTATTTTTGAGGTGTTCAAAGGTTTTGCTTTTCTCCCTTTCTCTTAAAACATGAAAAACAGAGGTTACAAATAAAAGGGTAGCACCTGTAAGTAACGGCCACAAAAAGGTGCTGCAGCACACACACATTTTGCAGTCAATGGTTTTTGTGCCCCTGCAGCCTGCTCCTGCGGTATCACATCCGTACCTGTCTAAAACGCAGTGAGCTGCCGTGACCACCCACTGAGCAGAAACAATGGTGCCTCCACAGAAGTGCTTTTGCCTTCGTTTCAAGGAAACCTGCATGGTGCAAAGAAGGCATGCCAAATGAAGAAAATCTTTTTCTCACTGCATTTGATGAAGAAAAGAGACAGTACGTGAAGTACCCTTTGAAGATTCAAATAAATTACATGCTGCATTTCAAGCAACTACACCTTCATGGTGTTCTTACACTCCTTGAGTCTAAGGGATGCTAAAACTTTGTGTTTTCCCTTTGGCTGTGACTTGGTACTTGGATAAAAGCAACACACATGCCACGAAGGCCAAGTCGCAGAGGTTCTCAGCACGCACAAAGCTTACTAGTTGAGACTTTTTTCCTTTACAGATCCCCAGGAGCACTACAAATCCACAATGCCTGACAATAGTAGGGGCTGGTAGCAGTGTCATTCGGCACCTTATTTTTGAGCAGTTTCACCCATGTCTCTGCAATATAGTAATCTACAGATACTGTTTCAGAAATAACAATAAACAGAATAAAAAATAAGTGAAGGTTTATCAGGGAACAGGACAGGGTCCACATCCTCTCCACCTGCTTCGCTGCTGTTCCAAACTGCAGGGTGGAGCTCAACAGGACACTGTCAAGTGTCAGCAAGCACAAAGTATACCTGCTTTCCTCTCTTGTCACTTCTACGAGAAGTCATGACTTTGTTCTGAAGATAAAAATCACATTTGCGTGTGCAAACCTGCCATGGGTGTGAGCCTTGTTTCACTTGGTTTCCCCCAACAATCCGAGTGAAAAGGTTAAGGTAGCTCCATGGTTTTGTCTCTTGAACTTTTAGCCCACACTTAAGATCTGAGGCGTAAAAGGGAGAAAAGAAGGGAAGTTTTAGTCTGGATTTAAGCTTTTCTACTTTTTTTGTAATATAAAGTTGGAAGGCATGGCCTAAATTGGACTAAGTACTACTTTCAGAAGTACTCCAAATGAGCACTTTTTGGTTCAATTTTATCACAAATACTAAATTTTGCCTTCCATGAGCAAATGGGTGTGTACATACATTTTAATATTCTCATTAGGCTCATGCTTACTTGAACTTTTTGATTTAACTCTTCTCTTTCAAGTAAGTTTTGGAATGATTTGGGGCTTAAATCACTGTTTCGTTATCATTTTCAGAAATCTCTTTATACACAGCATTTGTACTTAAAATACTTTGGACAAAGAGGGTTAAAATGCACAACATATAGATCTTGAGGACCAACAACACTGGCTGAATGTCTACATCTATTACCATCCCAACTTATTTCTTCTTAACTCACTATCATTATCATCTGCTATGGCTGAGAGAAACTCATAATATTTATGCGTTTGTTTTTTTCTTTTTTCATTCTTTCCTAATTCCCACTGCACCCACTTTTTTTTCTCATGTGCAAAAATACACTGAAGAAAGGCGAAAAACAGATACAAAGTTTAAAGAAAAATAGGGTTTAGGTTTTACCAAAAAGGAATTTGGTATTGGGAAAATGTACGAAAATAACTAAAATTAAAACCATATTCACAAACTAAAACTTTCCCTCTTTCTTTCAGTATTGAATAAGTCTGTTCTCCTAACATAGGCAAGATTGGTTTAAAAGTTATGAGTTAACATTTGTATTAATGTTATTATGCCAAACTTATCTATATTTTGACAAACTCTAAATCTTCTGAGCTGTGGCATCTGCAAGTCCAAGAGACTCCTGACTGCTTTACAGACTGCATTTAAAAATGAAGCAAAATGGTTATGCAAACAGCCAAGATCTGCTTTCCAGTCCAGTCCAGTCTAATTCACTAAATCTTAATGAAGGAAACAGGAACAATTGCAATCAGGAATTGTTCCAGAGAGGTGTAAGACAACAGAAGAGAGGGCTCGCTGTATTTTGTTTGCAGCCCATGGGTAACGTGGTAATTTAATGTTATTCATTCTGAATCATCAAGGAATCAGACAAAAGTTTCATAAAAATTACTCATTAAAAGATAGCTCTCAGTTACAGACTTTGGTCAGAACAAAAGCAAATTAAAACTAGAAGGTGAAACTAGTGCATCTTCTCTCTATTTCAGCCCCAACTTCCAATCCTTGTCACTGCCTAAGCACAAAACTGTTAGTATTTGGAAAATCATCAAAGTTAAAGTTAGACTTTTCATCCTACCTTTCTGAAGAGAGGATTGTACAACACAAAACTCTGCAACACAAACTATGCCCATCAAGAGTAACTGCAGCTCACCGGACTCAACACGCATCTTGGGAGGCAATATGATTGAGCAAACACAAGGAGAGTTTTTACAAGGAAAAAGAAACTCAATTACTACACTAGTATTGCAGCAGAACAGCAACTAATTGAAGTAGAAGTTACTCATTAATCCAGCTGTAAAGCACTTGCACAAATAAATTTTCCAAATATAAGAAAGCATGATTCTTTTATATGACAATATTGAAGTCTTTGCTGAAAAATAGAGGCTAAAATCCTCCCTAAACCAATTTATTTTTTCCAGCAAAATGAAGAATGAAGTTACCATTGCATGCTTTGCTAGCAACAGTTTCCCAGGCTGATCTACACATCAAAGTAGAACACACATCAACGGAACGCCAATTGCTGTTTGCCCCTACAATTTCTACAGCTTTTGAATAGGCAATACTTTATATTTCAACACTTCATATTTAGACAGTTCTACAGACCTGAGAAACATGGCAAAAGTTTATCATTTTGCTGGCAGCATGCTCAGTGTTGTACAAGACAGAGATAGATCTCTGCATTGGTCATTTTTTTTCAAAAGAGCAGCGTTTACATCCCATTTTTGAAAGGCAGCTAAGGAGAACAGGGCTCACATTTTTAAATATTTCAGTATTGCTGCAATCAGCAGCACCAGTTCTGAGGCACTTTGACAGCCAAGCTTCACTTTTAATAGCAATTATAGTGCAAGTCTCTTAGAAGGTTATTCAATTCCTAATAAGGAACAAAGCAGCAGCTGTGTTTCTTTTGTTTCTCACAAAAGAGAAAGCATAAGTTAAATTACCCTGCAAATATACTGCTTAAAACTTTTGTCTCATCGGTTTCAGCAAGTGTTGCTTGACTTAGAAAGGACTGAACAAAGTGGTAAATACAATTTAAATACCATCAGAACCATCTTAAATTCATATGAAATATATAAGCATCACATAAGACATCAGAATCATCAAAAGCAGCAACGTATTTACTCTGGATGACAGAGCTGCAAGTCTCAGCTGTGCCAGAAAGGGTAGGGGCTATTTATACCTGAGAACAAGGAAATACTTAACATAAGACAGGGAAAAATGTTCATTTTTTTTTTTCTTAGCTTAAGTGGTTGAGATCCTCATCTTCCCCTTTTATTTTTTTTTGTAAACTCAGTATTTCCACTTTCAATTTCCTACAAAACCCACAACTTTCACATGGAAAATACACCAAACACCGAAGACAAACAAGGGGCAAACAATACACTCATGTTAATACAACTCTCAGTCTTGAACATCTTCAACGTCATGACTTAACAAAACCACATCTTTTCAGGATGCCAACAGGTAAATGCAAAATATATATTCTCATAAAATAAGCTGCAACAATATTTAAACAGTTTCTCTTTGGAGGGTTAAGCCATCACAATGGACAAGACTCGTGTTTTTCAATTCTGCTCAGACTTTCAAAGAAAACAATTTTATACTTGACTCAGTAGCTCCAGTCTGTTGAATCCATTCTATTCTTTGGCCAAGGATTTAACCAATCCACCATCAGTCAACATCCCAACAATCATTTAAATATTTATTAAATTCTAAGTTTCAGTTATTCTTTGTCAGTCAGGGGGTAACAAAAACTACCTTTTTGTCTGAAAATATAATTTCATAACAAACAACTGAATACAAATCCTGTCCTAGAAACTCTTGAGTTGCAGGGGTGTTTTTCTGTTGTAAATATAAAGAACTTCTTAAGACTGCAGTTTTCCTGCTGGTCCTGTTGAGATCCCTAATTCTGCAACTTGCAAAATCTGTATCACCAGTATCATTGCAGCTCTAACTAAAAATGGTGAAGTCTTCTTTCCTTCATCAATCCATTTGTATTTTGGATGGACAAAGCAAAAACCTCAAACTCCCCCAAGCAGTTCAGTACAGTTTAGCTTTCTGATCACGCACCACAACGACATCCTTTGGAATGATACCATCCAACATGATAATATAAAAACAAGAATAAGCTACATCTGCAGTCATAAATGGTGCTGTGAAAACTACATCTGTCACACTACCAATGAGAAATAGAAACATCCGGCCCACCGGTGAATGGAGAAACAATCAGCTCATTTCAAATTTATGACAGAGAAGCAACACTTACTGTGCAGTAGCCAAAAAGGTGAGAAAGAAATAGCGTAGAAGGGCACGTTCTGTACAACCTGTTCCTTATCTGGGATGGCAAAACAGAAGAGTAGGCTTTTTTGTCCTGCTATTCTTTGTTCTCCTCTTTTGCTACCTATTTCTCATTCTCCTGAAGCTGTTACCGTTATCCTGCGTGCAGACAGAGGCACTGATGACTTTACCCACCACCCCATCAGAGCTGCTTTTGCTCCTAAGCCTCGGTGGCCTTGGCAGGCAGCGCCGCTAGCGCCTTCCCTCAAAGGCAAGCAAAGGTCAAATCTTACGACTTGATCTCCATCCACACATTTGCTCTGAATCCCAATGCAGAGCTGGCTTTGTATCCTATTAGTGTCCTGCACCTTTGTAGTAAGAAAAACAAAGCCATTAAATCACGACTATCCAAAATGGCTCGATTCATGTTTTAGCAGGTGGAGCCAGTCCCTAGCCCCAACAAAATAGTGCTCAGGGATGCTAGTCAGTCTGGTCTGGCCCTTTTTTTACTGCATGCTTGGAGAATAAAATGTTCGTAAAACAAAGTATGCTTGACGATGTACAAATGTGTATAGCTGCTTCTTCCTATGAGGTTATTAAAAATATAAACACGCACACATACAAATAAGTTTAAGACCAACAGAAACCAAAGAATAAAGATAATACCCACCATCAGAATTTTAGAGAACGATTGCTCTGCTCTTCTGGTTTTGGAGGGTATTTAAAGGGGGTCGAGGGCTGGTGGGAGGGAATGCAGGCTGATTCTGTCAGTGAGGGTTAGCAGACAACAGAGATGGTCAGACTGCTCCTCCTGCCCAAGAAGGAAGCAAGGTGGAAAACTTATTCACCTGACAATGTGAAGTTTAAGAGAAGAGGGAACAAGGAGTGAAGGACAGAGCATAGGGAGGGCAAAACAAGCAGCAAATGCTGGTTAGTAATTAACTTGTTAGAAGATCAGTAGAAAAGACACATTTAAATTGGACTGGTTTTTGTTGGGTTGTAGGTTTGTTCTGGCTTTTTTTGAACACAATGAGCGGTGCTTTCAAGGATCACTGATCATATTCGAGCAGTTTGCAAGGTCACTGCTGGAAAACTGGAAAACCTATTAGCTCAATAAAATTAATAGTTTCATATATTAAACAAGATAGAATGTCTTCAAATATTAAACTTCAGAAGTCTTATCATTCATGTATTACATTCATAAATTCAGTAGTTCTTTACCAAAAGCAGTTCAGTTTCAATAAGGTTTAAAAGTATGTTTTGATAGTTGTGCACAAATTTTGATTTTTCAGATTTTTCACCAGTTTTAGCCTACTCTGATTCCTATTACTTGATTCAAATTACGCCCAAGCTTGATGTAACAAGAAAATCAAATTTAATTTTCAAGATAAGGCCATTATTGCCTACCATTTCCCCAAAATGAAAGAAGACATTAAGATGCATATAAAAGACCCCGAATAGCACCAGCGCAAAACTCACTTCAAATTTAATATGCTTAAAAATCACCACTCCCCACATATTGCAAGAGGTTAACTCTTCATTCACTTTTTCAGCCAAAGTCTTCCTGTTATCTCCAAGATTGATATATTTAAAAGCTGAGGAAACTACTTCCTTGAAATGCTCTAGAAAGAAAACATTAAATAACTCAATTCACAAGCATGTTTTTCTCTCTTCCTCTCTCCAAAGATAGTTGCGAATACCCCTTGTGCCAGCCTCAGTTCTGGGTCAGGCTGTGGGGAGAGCTGAACATTTTTCTGTAGCCAGATTTGCTTTTATGGCTGGATTGGTTTCTTGATCATAGCCTTTAATCAAAAATTGAATTCTAGTGCCAATGAGAAGAAGGAGGAATGAATATATACACTAGATAGATCAGTCTATTCCTTTTGATTGCAGCACCCACTTAAAATTTAAAATACCTAAAGCAACCACAAAACTGCAGCCAGACCAGGTTTAAGACACAGTAACGTCCTGAAAACTGACCCAGAGTTTTTAGTTCTGTTCCGAGCTTTGTTACAACCTCCTGTCTGAGTGCAGTTAGTAAACAAGTCTTAGTTAAATGTTCTGCAATACTTAAATATTAGCTATCACACTCTGGGGATTATGGAGTCCCTTTACTTAGGGCGTGAAGATGCCTAAAAGGGCAAAGTATGTTTAGAGACTTTTAGCAGCATACCAGAAGTTAAAAGAACAGTCACCTAGTAACTCCATAGTTCAAACGGGAATGTTGCTACCACCCCTGCACAACTTACGTCCACTCCACATCCTCCCAAGTATTAGTCAGCCTAATATATCAGACTTCCTTGGATGCAGACTACTTTCTGAGGCATCGTGCTCCTAACATTTCGTCCTCACCTACCACTGTGTTCCCATTACACCCCTCGGTATAACTGAAAGTGCCAGTGTTCTTGCCTCACAGAGAGACATTTGGATATTTTTTTATTGCTTCTAATTAACTCAAGTAAGGCCTCAGAGGGAGCAGTACAACAAGAAAGGTTGGCTTGTGATGTTTTTACTTTAACTTGTCACATCTTCCTAAACTCTTCAGCTGACCGGTCAGGGCACAGAACGAAGTGTACAATAGCAAGAAGGTTCAAAAGAGTACCCAGAGTAAGACTCCACAGAAACTCCCAAAGACACTGTTTCCCAGGACATTTGGTCTTTAGTTCAGGCTTCTGGATACGCATCAAGATCTATTTGAGTCTCCTGAGCGAAAAAAAGGAATGCAGCTTCAGAGGAAAATGCTCTAAGCTCTTTTTCACTATGCAAAGCAAAGTGCAACAGTTGCTACACTAGCCAAAAGTAACCAGTAAACAAGAACTAAAAGAAACATCACCTCCTATCCAGAAGAATAAAGCCCAAAATGCAATGTACCTGAGCTCCTGACACACTGTGCCACAGAGGAGTCATCACAAGCACAAAGGGTGTGACGTCTTGGCTCTCCTCTCCAAAAAAAACGGGAGACGTAAGGCACTGCAGAAGCAGGCCCTCCATTGCTGCCAGCTGTCTTGCGCTGCTTTGTGCATAGAGAGCAGAGTCCACCCATTCCTCCCTCCATCCCTCCCTCCTGCTGGATGTACTGTGTGCACGGGGAAAAGCACAGAAAACTGCTGCAAGATGGGTAGGCCAATTAACAACTACATTTTTATATCATACCATACTTCAGCAAGGCCAGTTGAAATGGTGCTAGTGCAATCTGTGAATACATTTTAATGTCTGATTTTAACACGGGAAAAACATTTACAGTCTTACAATGCTTAAAGAATATGCTCAAAATATATATGTCATCTCAGGCAAACAGCAGCAAAATGAAAGCTTGCGTGCTTCTTTAGAAGCATAATTCAGATAAAAGCATACTATGTTAGGATGGCTATGTTGCCTGTACTTCATTCACATCAAGAACAGCACCCAAAAGGGCAGCACTCCAGATGCCTGCTAAGTTCAGCACTGAAGTCTTGAACTCTTGGTATCATTGCGCAGCCTATTTCACACAGGGTACCACTGCGTTACCTGGAGGTAGAACTGAGCCCAAATGGTAGGTGGTCTGAGATAAATAATTTGTGAAACTAGCTTGAAAGTCCAGGAGAAGGAAGTCCAAAGTAATCCACTTGCTTGTTCTTGATCAGTCAAGAGAGACCAGCTTCCACTGTTACAGAAAACTGGCACGTAACGTAGCCTCTTTGCTCTTGGCCAGGCTTGGTCTCCATGCTAAATAACTTCTTTTCAGGGCCCAGGGGAAAATGCAATCAGCATCAGGAGAGTCTGACAGCAGGTTCTCAGCCCTCAGCTTCTGGTTTAGTCTGGGAGGTCCAGCCAGAAAAGAAGAGAGAACAGTGACAAAGTAACATAATCATAAAGCTATTTGTATTGTGCCAGCACTGTAGAAAGGTAGATTTAAAAATATTTGGGGGTATTTTCCAGGCTGAAATTTGGGTAGTGGGGTCTGGGTTTGCACAGCATTTTAATATTCACAGTCCATACCTTCAAACATGGATATGGAGACACCAAAAAAAGCCAAAAACAAACCAGCAAGAGAGGAAGACTGCAACAAAGTTAAAACCAGAACTTAAGTCTCCTGTCTACTTTCCTATACCACCAGAGTAACCTAGGAGTGCACAGAAAACAAGCAAGGTCAGACCAAAGCCAAAGAGAAAGCAATTCCAGAGAGATGTGGAAAGCTAAACCGAAAAGGATTACTGAACTAGATGGGATACTTCCTTTATTTACCATTAAAATGTAGTCAATAACAGAATCAACTACATTCATATTTATTCTTGCAGCTGCACTACATTAATAGGCAGACAATAATCTTCATTAAAACTAAAGTAGGAAGTGTTGTGTGCTGTTTCCAGCTCGACCATAAGATGGCAGAGCAAAACCATTTCTGTCATGGAGGTAGCAGACCTACATCAGATAGTTTAATGCTGCGTGGTATATTAAATATGCAGCCAGGCATGTAGCTGTAGAAATAAAAATCATATGTTTCCCCTCTACTGCAAGACAAACTTCATTCAAATCCAGTGAGATATCTGAAGTCATATCAGAAACTTTACTTCATAATCCTCTTAATAGCAGATTTGCAGAAATAAATTTTAAACTGTTCTCATGATTGCAGAGAAGACTTACAGAAAACCAAGAAATCTGCAATATTATCTAATCATACTAAGGAACCACATTATTCATAACAGTGGCATAGAGTCAGCACAAATCCTGCTGCGTAAGTTTTGTATGGCTTTCCCAGTTTTATATCTCATTCTCAATACTGAATGTACAAGAGACAGTTAATTTGCAAACCCTTTCTGCAGCAAGCTCAGCAGTACAGGTATATGCACTGACACTAAATCATCAGAGTTTAAGCTTTAGCTAGCTTAGAATTCTTAAGTTAAAGCCATATGCCTATTTTTGCACTTTCATAATTGGACCCTTGCCTTGAAGCAGCAAAGACTTAGCAAGCAGCTTCCATCAATGCAACAACTCACAGGATTTTCTGCTACAGGTGACTTGCTGCTTAGGTGTTACTAGCCAGCAATGAAAGTACCAGTTCTCTCCTCTGGGGAAACTTTTTCTATAGAAACTGAGGGGATTCTCTGTCTCCACAACAGTAAATGTAGCTCTAAATATGGAGTAGGAAAGGAGAAGTCTGCTTTACAAAATGTTCAGTCCTTTAAACGTTTCAACGTGCAAACACAACTGAAGCCCTTGAAAAAAACCAGCAAGAAGTGGCAAAAGGAGACAAAGCAAAAAAAAAGCTAAATAAATGGAGCTACTAAAAAACCCCAACCCATCGTTGCATGTAAGTGATCAGGTATATTGTGAAGAGGAGACATGAATGTACAGCCGCTCCATCACACGTCTGCCTTGAAAGGGATAAATTTCAACTGTCTCAGCAAGATTTGGCAAAGCTGACAGAGCTTGAGAGTTTCAGTTACTGTTACCACCTCTGCAATGACAGGCCAGAGCAAGTTCCAAGCAGCACACTGCTCCAGAACGAACACAGAGAAGTCTTAATAGCTTAAGAAAATTCATCTGAAGGCATTCCAGGGCCAATGTGAAACTTCAGTAGGTAGAAAACTGAACCATCCTGCTGGTCAATTCTCTGGTTTGGAGGCATCACAGAACACTACAGAAACGACATTATGCTCAAAGACAGGAAGTGGCTTTTGCCTTTCATCAGCAGACACATGATATTCCACATGATCAGCGTTAGTTGAAGCTACTAAATTCTTTCTGCTCAGAACAACTGCAATACAGTGCACTCAAGCTATGTTTTAATGCCAGCCCTCTTCTTCAAGAGACAGTTATTGCAAACAGGGGTACATGGCACTAGGAGACTGGTCAGTATGTTTATTTGTGGCTCAAAACCATGTGTGAATTCAGCCAATAGATATAGTGTTAAATTAAAATTAACAAACTTCATTCTTAAGCTGATGTAAACAGGACATAGAACTAAACCCCTACCAATACTGCACATGCTTGACTTAAGACTTATTGCCATAGGGGTTGGCCACATAGTCATGAGCAGCACTGTGTGGATCATGCAAGATCTCTGGTCAGTTCTGAAAAAGAAAAAACAAACAAAACTCTACATCCCACAAAAAAACCCATCCTAAACTAGACATCAAATACTAACTCCCAACAGAAAAACAGCTGAAGCACACTGAATAGCAGCGTTTCTTTCAAAACTTTGTGCACAATGCAACCCTTTTTACAGAGGAAAGTGCCACGTCAAGCCCTCAGAATGCTGCAGTTCACAAATACTGCAGAATGCTGCAGTTTTGTGCCACTCTGTGCTAGTTTATAATGAATTAGTATACATCATTTGCTGCACTGTTCCCTGCCCTAATGTAATATGCATGAGGGTGCATCACTAATTCATTATGAGGAACTCTCTACCTTCTCTAAAGGAAAGGTGATGGGTAAACTGTAGTTTTCAGTATCTTTTGACACAAAAACCAGCTTGAGTGGTATATAGATGGATGAAAGGAAATTGGGTAAGATAGGTAAATCTGCGAGCTGAGTACAGCAAACCTCAGTGAGGCACATCTTAAACTCCAGAGTAACTTGCCAAAAAACTCCTTCAGTTTAGCAGCTTCTGCATCCTTCACATGTTTTTCTCCGCCAAGAGGAATAGAGCCATTTTCTTTCTGCACTGTATTTCTACCTGCCATGTCAGAGGTCCTCCATGGGCCTGGTACAGTCTTTGGAAACCTGAACTATTTCCAGGTAGCAAGAAAGCAAACCAAAAGGTTTCTGCAGCTTTCAACTTGCAGGAAGGATGCTGGATTTAGGACTATGAAAAGTTAATTTCTCAAGTAGTCTCCACTATTGTCATTGTTACGGAAGAAAGAAACATGCAAGAAACTAGTGGTTACTTAATAGGTGTGTTCAGTGTGAGTCATTTTTCAAACACGAGATAAATTTGAGAGTTTAACCCTGCAGTGCCACAACGCCTACACTATGGACCAGAATTCAAAACTAAGCACAAGAAGCTTCTGGTTGCGCAGTTCACTAGTGGTAAAGGTTGTATTTAGCTAAGGTTTTCCTACTTCTTAGATTAAGTTTAAAATAAAGTTGACAAGCACAAAGCAACTGTCTAGACTTTGTAAATGTGGGAAAAACAACAACCAAGTTTGGGTATGCTTTGGCTTAAAACTCCTTAAAATTAAGATTTTGATTTTTTTTTCCCAGTTACACTCACTGCTCACTCTGAAATACGTGGTTTGCTCTACAAAAATCCATTATTAAGTAATATAATTAAATAATCAAGCCCAGATTTTCTCCTCTCAATACTGCATGAGTGGCCACTGCCTAGGTCAGAACAGCAGAATGGCTAACATAAAAACAGAGAGAAAAAAAACACAACCCAAAGAAAATAAATTCAGAACCTCTGAAAGGTCACTTCTGCTGCACATTTTACACATGCTTTGACCATTTGGGCATGCAGAAACTTGAATAGCTAAAACTCCCAAGTTCAGTTGATGCTAATAAACTGACTTCTTGGCAGAATAGGTGAGACCAGAGGAAGCTCCGTTCTGCCACAGCTCGATCACTATTGGCACCAACACCTCCCAGCAAACACTGCAGCCTTTGCTAGTGTAAAGCTCTCTACTACAGAGAGCTTATGACTCCTGAAGTTAAAAAAAGTAGTTTTTAAGAATTAAAGTTTGTTGGCTATGAAATCACCTGCTGCAGTGTAGCTTTAACTGGCCAACCTCAAACTGCAGCTGAGATAGGTTGTTTGCCTGTTTAGATATTTGTCCCCTCTTAGGAAAATTCTCTTTAATCGGAACAATTCTCTTCCTCAACAAAACGTTAAGTGTGTGTGTGCACACAAGAGTCCTTGAAAAGCATCTCTGACGCAATGCCCGTTTCAAACCCCTCAGAAGACCCACTTGGCTCTTTCAGTCTGCACGGGCAGCAAAATCAGGCCTGGCCTGTTTGCCAAATTCCACCCTGAAGGGCTTCACGCTGCAGAGTTTACTACGGAAACACCACGGTCTCCTAACAACAGAGGTCCTGAGCGATGCTGCAGGAGCTGCCCATCAGAATTTCCCGTATTTCCTATCTCTGGAGGCAGAGCATTGAGAGCAGTGCCAGCAGTGATAGCAGGCAGTTCTACCATGGAACACGAGAGATAAATAGGTGTACAAAATAGATTAGGTATCTGTCTCAAGACATCTAACCACAGTTACACTACACAACGAAGTGATACAATTGCAGTGGGTGATGTTTTACGTGTCAGAAGGCACGTTTAATTTTTCAAAACCAGAGGACAGAATAATTGCCATCAACACACATCCTTATCTATTTCTCACTGCTTACCTAACAGTTTGTGTGCAACAACAGTCCATTGTATGATCCTTGTTTTAAAACCTCCTCTTTTGGCTTGCTCTCTCTACTGAAATAAATTGTCAGTCCACGAACTCACTGAAGCAACAGCATCTGCAATATCATTAGTAATGGTGTATCAGAACTTTCACTCAATCACTAATTAATTTTTAGAGCAAACTTGAATGCATAACTAACTCTAGAATACAGCTCCCACAAGAGCTGCAAAAAAAGGTAAAACTAAGATGATATTTTTTTCCTCTCAAATGCATGCAGTTACAAACTCCCATGTTGCTTTCATCAACTGGTAGGAGGACAGTACCCTTCATGGAATGCAACTGAACTTGCCCCTCTTCTTTCATCTGTCCACTTATTGCTACATGCTCAAATACATGCAGAAAGTATTTTTAAGGCTCTGATACTATCTCTCTGCAAGTTCATTTACCAGTCATCAGGCTTTCAAACCCAACAGTAAACAAACTAAAGCCTACATATCTTAATGCAGTCTCCTAAATAGTTCTTATGACGCAGTTTATAATTTATCAGTCTCTATTAATCCTTTCTATTCAAAACTCAGTTGTCCTGAGTTGTCCTGTCTCAAGGAGGAGCTGCCACGGACAATGAGTAATGCCCAGATGGACCACACCAACCCACACCTTGCACTGATGGGAGGGGAGGAGGCAGCTGGGAAGATGGGAGGGGTGGGAAGGTGAGGGTGAAGTGCATTTAAGATGGGGTTGTATTTATTCATGTATTCCTCTCACTATCCTACGTTGTAAATGATGGTGGTGGTGAATTAAATCTATGTTTTTCTCCCCAGGTCACTCTGGTTCTTTACCCATCATTTTATATGGTAATTATTACCCTCCCTATCCTTAATCTCAAATCCTTGAGCCTTTTTAGTTCAATTGTCTCCCTCTGTATCACTGTGGAAATGGAGGTGGGGGGGGAGGAGTGAGCTGGAGACGGCGAGTTATTTTGTCCCAGTCGGGACAATACTTCAAAAGTCTCCTTTAGAAGCTCACATGTGGACACAAAGCTTAGGCATATTTAATTCAATAGCACAGAATCAGTCAGTAGCCCCAAAGAATTAAAAAAAAATAAATTAAAAATCCTGTATCCCAGACTACTTTCATGTCTTCTCCTCAGACCAAACAGCGCTCTTTCATACAGCCAGCATGAAGACCACAGCACTAGCCTCGCAAAAGGAGTTAAGGAAGCACTGGACCAGTGCGACTTTGACACATGCTAAGCATCCAACAGATGGCACAAGTTAGCACAGGCATTCTATATTTAGTCTTCTTGTAAAGTAGGTTTTGAAAATAGCAATGGTTAAAGTGTTTCCCAGTTCCAAAAGAAGCCACCAATAGAACAGCAAATTTAAAAAGCCATGAACAAAAAACAGAAGAGAAAAAACTGGCAACATATATTGCTGCTCTTTTTACACATAAACATGTTTATGGAGATGAAACATGTACATATTAAACACTGGAAATTTTTCAAATTATTATACAATGATTGCAGAGTACTACTCATAATGCGATTATTGCAACTGAGTAATACTTCAAAGAAACATGAGGACTTAAGTCTGCTGTGGATATACCTGTTCTAAATAGAATTCTGTCAAAACAGACTATTTCCAGGGAACATAAAACCAGTAATAAACCAGGAGGCTGAAGAACAGAAGCTGTGTACACTGTATATACAGTTTGAGAAGTCCTTTAAAATCCAACAGTTTACAGTAGACAGCATAGTATTAGAGACAGCTGTAAGGAGAGAAAAAACAAACAAAACACCAGTAGTTTTTCACTTCATGTATTTTACATTAAAAAAGAAAAAAAAAAAATCACTTTTCTACCCTACAAGTTGCAGTACTGAATATGGGCACATGAAGTCATGTTTACGTTTTCCCTGTGAGCTATGTGTAGGAATTTGCACTAGCTTCCCTAGCTAACTGAAGTACTGAGAAGACATAAAGCATTACACAAAAGAAGCTATTTACCATGTTACTTAGTAGGACATTCAAGAAGTTCTATAAAATCCAGCTGTGAAACATATTGGAACACCTGCTAACATGCTATATACACACCAGCGGAGAAAAAGAAAAATTGCTGCCAGCAATAAAAAGAACTACAGCTGCAAGAGGCCTGCAGTTAAAGACAAAAGCTTTAACTAAACACAGGTAGCAGAGGAAGCAAGCAGTCCCTGTGCAAGTGTTTAAAAGCCAGCACAGAGGGGCACATGGATGACACAAGAAAGATGAACGAGTAGCAAGTTCACTGTGGGTCACTTCAAACAAGCCACTTCTCAGAGGAACCTCTGAGCCTTTTCTGTTTATCCCATATGCAAACTGCTCATTTGTCCTTTTCTCTTACCTGAAGTCTGTGTCCACCTCCATCTGCAACCAACTTCCTAAGGAATTCTATTACACTGCTGCTGAAGAAGAGAAAA
This sequence comes from Apaloderma vittatum, assembly GCF_000703405.1. Taxonomy (NCBI): domain Eukaryota; kingdom Metazoa; phylum Chordata; class Aves; order Trogoniformes; family Trogonidae; genus Apaloderma; species Apaloderma vittatum. Next base: position 30,917 of record NW_009712302.1, read on the forward strand.
AGCAAAACTCCTAGAAGAGCGATCGAGAAGATGCAGCAGGACCAACCCTGAAAATCCCATGAAAGGAAGTGCAGGTCAACAGGGCAGGAAGACCAACACCACATGCTCTCCCTTTAGAGTGGTGGCAGCCCATTCTTTCAGCATCACCTGAGGCCCAAGTAAGCCTGTTTTTCTACTCCAAAGGCCCAAACAGTTAATGTGCAACACTTGTGTCTTTCTGCAGCACCGCATTTCAATAACTACCTGTTCTGAACCATCCCACCTGTGTTTCAAAGGTGATCTTAAAGGAGGAGCCACCCAATGTTTCACAGGTGGGAAGAGGAATTACGAGAAAGATGCCCTGGAAGCAGATTTCAGGCTTTAAAGATTATAATCATTCATCAAGACACAAGTCATCATCTTCACTTGTCATATTTTAATAGCTTTCTAACAGGAAAAGCAAAAAACAATCTGATGTGATGACAATAGCACCGTAAGACTTAGAAAGGGTATTACTTTCAGTACACAGGTGACATTAGCTCTCCACTTAGCATGTTTTTCCCTGGATATTTTTTTAAGTGCCTGAAGAGATGGCCATTTCAGGTAAGCTATCTTGCCATGCCATCAAATATCCAATTTACCCTAAAAGATGCCTGACATAAAAAGGTTAATGACTAAACCTGCATGCCAAGCACCTGTAAACCTACCATGAGTGAAGGCAGCATCTGTTTACAGATTCCTCGTTCTGCCTCCATGCCAGCTGCACTCATCAGTGCTGGCACCCAGGGTAAATAACTGTGGACATATCAACAAGAAGCACAAAATCCAAGAGCTTCCTTGCCACTGAAGTGGTAAGACTGCATTTAATTCTAAAACAAAGAAGTGCCAAAAGAACTGGCCAATTTTTTTTTCTCCTTGCTTTCTAGCATTTTTTTCTTACATAAAATACAGTAAAGTTCTAATTAGAAGTAAGGTTACTTAAGCAGCATGAGCAAAACCTTTTAAGAGAAAAGCACCAATGGCTTCTATATTCTGTGCCTGAGTCTTCCTGGTACTTTTTTATCAAGTTTGATTAAAAATATTTTAGCTCATTAATTCAGACGTAACTAGTATTTCCTAACAGTGGTTTTAAGTTGTATCAATATTCTCCTCTTTCTCTACAGTAACAGTGGAGACTGATACAACCGTGAGATCACCTAATATTTAAAAAAACCTGAACTGCTCTGTCTCTCTCCCCAACCAGAGTGTTACAACGAAAGCCTTCACAGAATACTATTGGAGCACGTGTCCTTAAAGTATCTTTAGCTACCTAATGTTCTGCAGGATTTAAAGTCACATTTCATGCTCTTTGAACTCATGAATAGGTCCTAAGCAACTATTGGCCCTGAAAAGCAAAAGCCAGCACATAAGTAGCTAATTCATCGAGAAGGTGACTTACTAGGCTAAGCACAGCACATTCCTATTAAAAATGGATAGACATGGTTTTAAGTTAGAGTCACAGAGAGTGGAAGTTACCTTGCATGCTTTTCTTTCCAAATCAAATATTTAACAGAGGAAAACCTCAGGTGTCACTGACACAGAAAGATTACTTGTGGCTTAAAACCACACACATGGATTGAAAAGTAGTGAAACATACTCTGCTCACTAAATAACCCTGTAAGTAATTTAGACTGATAGGTGTTTTCACAGGAGACTTAGAAATCTTCCAACTGTTTTCAAGAATCAGAATTTAATATTCTTTCAAAAACAAAGTGGACATTTCCCTGTTACCTACAGTGCCTGGCATTAATAGTGTGATTATGGCTTACAGCAGGCTATTTTTTGTCTCAAGAGGCCTAGCACTACAATACAGTCAGTTCAGAGGGTGGCAAGAGCAGAGGAACAATGGGTGGGAGAGGAAGAGTTTGTTTGCTCAGTGCAAACTAACCCGCCATACAATACTCCCAGTATACCCGCTCTTACTGAAGCATAGTTAAATTCAGAGCTCTGGCCTTCCTTTCCAAAAATCCCTCTCAGTAACTGGAGATTAAACCTAAGACCCAAACATGGAAGCAGCCTACCGGGTTGTCACTCTTGCAACATGATCCAGAGGAAAAGGGTGATTATTACGAGTCCTACACTACATGGCGCTAAGTATCTGATTATAGACAAGCGCTCTGCCAGCAGCAGAATGCCAGGGGAAATTGGTTTACAGGTCCTCCACTGTCGTATTTGGAAGAGAGCAGGCTCAGAGAAGGTTGCATCAATAGTCAGAATAGTACATGTTAATTCACAGCTACTCACTGAGCACTCAACAGCTTCAAGAGGATTGTGCTGCTCTGGCCTAAAGCAGACTTGAATCCTTACCCTAGTTACCAGGCACAAGATTCTAAAAAGACGTTCTGTGTTCTATATGCAACAAATAGCGGGTCTGACCTAAACTGGAGGAGCCTTTATGAAAGAGGAAAGGTAAAATGGATTACAAAGATAGAGGCAAAGAACAAACAACTAGCCTCTCTCAAAGTCAACGTAACTTCAGAGAAGTGGACAATTATACTTAACTATGAACTTAGGTACAATTTAAAAATTAAGCATATCAAATAAAAAGTCCTTGAAGGGACACGAAGCAAGAAAATTGTACAGCACAGCAAGTGCATCAGGAAGTTTCCATTCTTCCTGCTAAGGACTTGCAGTAGCTATCAAGTCCTCTTGTTCTAGCCTATGCAATTTGTTCAAAATTAATTACCTCCTTGAAGAACAAGAAAAATTTTTAAGCCTGTTTGAACAGATTGGGATTCTGTTCATGGGAGTCTAATCATCAGAGTGATTAACATGTCTATTTCTGGGAAATATTGCTGTGCTTTATACCATGTAAATAACTTGCAAGAACATTTCTATGCTGTAAATTGCAAAGAAAACCACATCTTTCAGACTCCACAAACTGTCTCAGTACAATAAGCGTGAAGTGCTGGATGACAGACCTGCTCAGAGTTAACTTCTTGTCCAATTTATCTCTTTGGACCACAAACTTTTTATACAATGCATATCATGAGTCACATTACACAACAGAGTGTAAATACAGCCACAATTCCACATACATACACATATACATAAAGACAAATATTAACAATATTCAGCCTGCTCCCATAATTCAACCATTTCCTTTCATTTCCACCGGTTGGTCTTTCCCCACCTCACAACATGACTGTTTTTGAGAAGCTCCTGCTTTTTTTAAGCATCTGCCTCATGATTCTGAATCACACTAAGAAAACTGTATAATAGAGGGAACCAAGCCTCCGAACTTTACATTCCTGAATCCCATCCAAGTTAGGTGCCTAAAACAGTAAGTGTAACCATTTGTCCCTAGACAACCAGTTCTGGGATAATTTAATCAGCAATGACAGAAAGAATGAGCTACTGAATTACATAAGGATAAAAATACTCGACTATATGATGCTGCCTTGAATCTGGATTAAGGTTGACATTTTACATTAGAGTTAACAGTGGCAAAGTACCAAACCATTTTCGCTTTGGTGACAAACCAGATACTTCTTGATTAAAACAAGAATATCAAAACTGCTTTCTAACGCTCCTGGTGGTAGGCTGACTTGCTGTTTCTACAGTATAGATGCACAGAGAATATATACAGAGAATGTAGTGCAAACTCCTACTATATGAAGGAAGGTCAATTTCAGATTTAATGCTAATTCTACATACCAGAAAAAATTAACCAAGTGGTGGTTTAAATTTTTTAATTTCGAAGAATCTCACTGTAAGTTCATACTTTAGTCTTCTCATACACTAGTAAAGAAGCAAAAGAGTCCTTCCTTCTATGTGTCGGGGTGTTTCTTCAGAAGCTATAGCAGTTACAGAATTACCATCCTGAAAGATACAACAATTCAATTAGAATGAAATTAAAGGCTTCTGGTAATAACCACTACACTCGCAGTTAAAGGAGATAGATAGCTGAATCAAGAGTACAGTGTCCCATTCACCCTACCCACAGCCCACGGCTCTAAGCATTCCAGTTTTATTCAGTGCATTAATGTGTTGGAACTCCTGCTTTCACCAATTAGTCATGGTTTCTCCTGCTTCTCATAGTAAAAATAAAAGCTGCTCAAAGCTGTCATTGTTTTGTATTCCAGAAAAGACAGTTGCATAATTACTAATTATCTACCCGTGACTCATGTTTGTTACAGAACAGGGAAAGCCAAAGTGAACGTCAACTCTGCACTGAAGAAAAGTACTGAAATAACATTAAGGAGGAAGATATCTACAAATATCTTTAAAATGGATGCAAGGTTAAATTTAGTTCAAGATGGCAGGAAAGTAGCTCACAGCCTGGTTAAGTCACCTTGAACTTGCAGTTATCTGCAGACCAAAAGGAGGGCAGAGTTGTCTGAAGAAGCTCTGAAGAATACTCTAGAAAAGAACAAGAAAACCTAGAATTTAAGGTGGCAAGAGACCTGTCAACCTTCACTTCTAAATTTACGATGGTACAGCACACATTCAAAATAAGAGCAGACGACTCAGATCAGCTCCACTAGAATTATTTTACAGTTTCTAGAGATCTACTCAAACACACTGTGAACGTCACAAAGTTTGACAAAATAAGTTGTACACACTTCAGCATGAAGTGATTGACAAGCAGCAAGAATACATTTTAAAGCGATTCACTTACATTTCTCCAGATGAGCCATTCTTTTAGTGACTTTTCTTCATTTATTTTAAAGTCTGCTCAGCAGATTGTGAAAAAATTATGAGAAGTTATACCTTACAGGTCTGCGGATCGTAATTCTCAGTTATCTCTATAAACTTGGTTCTTTGGTTTTGAACAATGTACAATGCAATGCAGTAGTATGAACTTGGTTTTTTGCTCCTTGTTTACAATTTTGAATCAACTAAAGAGACCAACAAAATACGCCTATATTTGGTAGTTTAAGTCTTAAAGTCAAATAAAGGAAAGATTACACTTCAAAGCTGATAGACCCCAAACCACAGCTTACACATGAGACATGATCTCTAGAACTGTGCTCTTAATAAAAGGAAGAAGAATCCCGAAAACTGAAAATTCCAAGAAATTAAGGTTAAAAGTCCAAGCCATTTCTGGTGATGCACTAACTTCATGCTACCTTTTTCTCCCTTACAACAAAATATAGATGCTGCATATAGCTGTAATTAGATGCAATTCCTTGAAATGTTGATCCAAAAGCTACAGCAAAACCACGGTACCCTTTTAAGTAACACAGAAAAGCACTCATCTATTTAAATAAATTTGAAACTAATACTACGAGTGAACAGGCAATGATAGTGAGGAGAAAACTACCTGATGTACAAAGAAAAGTCACCATGACCAAGACTGTAGGGGAGTTGGGTTTTGGGTGTGGGGTTTTTTTGTGAATGTGAATGTTTTCCTGTGTTTTTGTTGTTGTTGTTTGGGTTTTTTTTAAATGCAGTATTTGTAAGTAACTTGATTTTCAAAGTTTCTCACAAGGGAAAGAGGATGTTCCTGTACCTTAAGATAGCACTTACACTACCTAGTTATTTTCCACAATTAGACTAAAGCCGTGCAAAAATACAAAGAACACCGAAACAACATTTTCAAGGGATTTGTTTATTTTTGGTTTACAAACAAAGGCACCCAATATTTCTGTTTATGTCTTAAAAAGCTCACAGATTTAGCATTTGTTTCCAAACATCTGTTCCTACAGCAGAGAAAAAACATTACAGGAAAATGTAATTTTTTTCCTGGTCCCAAATTTAAATACCAGTAGCTGTTAAGTGATCCTGTTGTTTCAGACTGTTCTTCCCATCTAACCACCCGGAATGCCTCCAGTAACTTGCTAGTCAGTACAGTGAAACTACCTTACTGGAGCAAAACATCCTTCTGGTATTCTTTTAATCAACATCTGTTACATGCAAACACTGGTATGAAGAACTGCAAGACAACAGGGTTCTGATATGGAAAAACCCCAGCAGTTTCCAACAGTTTTTCACAGACTGACCACAGGAAGTGACAAAACTTAATGTAACAGACAGGACACTGGATCTGCTGTCAGTTAAATAGGATGTCTGATGAATTTGTGTAAGATACCAACAGTGCACAATTTCCAAAAAGGGAAAACACACCTGCATTTCTAAATTGGCAAATGTTTAAAGAGTTGATGTTTAAAGTAATCCTTTTATTCGGAATTTATTCAAAAGAATAAATTTCTAAGCAGAGTTTTGGACCAGTTCATTGGCTTTGCAGTTTTCAGTAGTAACAAATCAACATTAAAAGCATCATATATAATAGTTACAAACAATCAAACTTCCTAAGTGAATTGCTTTGCAGAACCATTTTCAGAATATGATATATCTTTTGCAATCTTCAGCCACATGCCAACATAGGATAAAGGGGGGTGGTTGGACAGTAGGCACCTCTGAAAAAAGTCTACAATGCAGGAATGCTTAAGCATACTTTCAGGTTTAATAAGATATTTGGGGAGGCAACTAAAACTGTAATACATCTAATGTATTTGTTAAAGTGTAACATCTTCAGTCACAGAAGCCATAATTTATTTTCAGCCACAGTCAGAGGTCTCTCACACAAGGTGTGGTCCTAGACCAGTCAGGCTTTTCATCGCTAGCTTTATATATACACAGGTAATTTTAAAAAGGAATTACAGCTTAACTACTTACTACAGAGTATTTAGCTTCAACAAGGAAGCCATTATCTTTTCAAAATGAGATATACACCTGCATGAAAGGTGTTCTCTTTAAAGTAAGAGTTTTTGTAAGAGTAGCAAAATAAATTCTTTACATACTTAATTCAAATAGGACAAAAGAAAACCCAAACTACCAAGGGCAAGTGTAACGTAGCTCTTGTGTAATGAAGTCATTATTTGCCTTTCCAAGCAGATTCAAGAACTGATTTTAATGAACAAGCACTGGGCAAGGGTGCTGGTCAGTGCATCAATTAGAGGAACATACAATGTTCTCAGAATTTCATGCAACCAAAACTTCAAAGGATCTTTGTGCATTGCCTTGACAAGGATCAATCTTTTCTTAAACTTGCTATCTGTAGAAATATTTTTCCTACTGAAACGAAGTAGCATGCAGAAAAAACAGCTTTCTTCAGATTTAAACCAAATAACGTAACTGAAGAGATGGAAGATCTGTTAACATACTTTCATTTTGAAGCAAGGTGTATCTCGCTCTGCTTGCCCAGTGAAATGAGAAGCTTTACTGGGGCAGGGATGAGAAAGTGTGCTTATGCATTGGTGTTGTCCATGCATCAAATTTCATAGCTCAGAGATTAAAAAAAAAAAAATGAATTCATTAAGTATTTGCTAACATTGCTTAGCATTTAAAAACAAGCGTATCTCTTAATGAAAGTCTATAGCTTGTCCAACTACTACTACCAGTAATATAAACAGCAACTAAGTATAATAAATTCCTTTCAAATACATTTACCTTTTGAAGTCAGAAGTGTAACAATCAAGTGCTGGCTCTGTGTTCCAAATAAAAATCATTAAAAAACAGAGGACCGTCAATGATTTTATTTTTATCCCCCTTAGGGTTACATTTCTTTTTATCTACTCAATGATAGGATCCATCCTGCTTTGAGAGAAGCAAAAATTTTCACACTGACATAAATGCAAGTTGGATGCAGCCAGTTTCAAGCACAGACCTGAATTGCTAAATGCATTCTGAAGACCAGATTGGGCAAAAGGCCCTTCAGGGATTAAAGTTGTGTGTTGTTAGGTTTTGGTTTTTTTTCTTTTTTGTTTTACAAAGTAGGCACCATTATTGTCTCCCTACTTTGAGAAGAAGGGAAGAAGTGGCAAAAAGTAAAGATAAATTACAAAAGTCCTCCATTTTTTTCAGGAGATCCACCATCATTCATACACTTTTGCAACTTGCAAAACCTTCTGTAATTTAGAATTTCAAATAAATAGGTCTACAGAAACTAGCAACTACTAAATCAATATTTATCTTGCTCAATATGGAGTAAAAGTTAAAAGAAAAAAAAAAATCATGTTAAGGCAGATTTCAATCAAACACGTTCCAAATTGCACAGTTACATTGGTCAGTGGTCTAAAATGTTTTCTCCAGATCAAAGAGTTAAAGTCATTTAAATGCTTGTCTAATGCCGATTCAACCTGGCACTTGAACATTTTATTTTTTTCTGTTTCCAGGAAGATACACAACTAACATTACATATACCATACCATATATTCTGCACTCCAATTTAAGATGAAATTATGCTTTTACAGGATGTGAGATGACTACATGTTACAGGCTTTGTGCAGTTAGACCACCATATGCATAGATGTCCTAATGCTAAGATCTCTTCTTCAGTATCTCATAGTACTGGAAGCTCTGAAGTAGGAGAGGAACTTGTAACACAGACTAACCACAAAGTACCAGATATTTCTTGCCATTTGTGATCTTGCAATAAAGATACGCCAGATCAGGATCACAAGAACTGTATTGAAGCCATAGCGTATATTCCTTAACCTAAAGTAAAAACAAAAGAAACAATTAGAAGCCAAGACTTACAGGAAAAAAAAACAAACATGAAAAAACCCACTAGAAGTTAACTTCTAGTTTCGAATTTAATTTGTTCATCAATTCATCTCAAGCTACATTGTGAGAGGTATTAAGTGAATGACAGAAGTAAGCTGACAAGCAAAGGCCCAAGACAGTAGATCACAGAATTGGCAGGAAGGGATCATCTAGGAAAGATCATCTAGTTCCATACCCCTGCCATGGGCAGGGACACCTCCCACTAGACTAGGTCGCTCAAAGCCCCATCTATCCTGGCCTCCAAAACTTCCAGGGAGGGGGCGTCCACAATCTCTCTGGGCAAGCTGTTCCAGTGCCTCACCACCCTCACAGAAAACAATTTCCTCCTAGTATCTAACCTAAATCCACCCTCCTTCAGTTTGAAACCATTACTCTTACACATTACCCATGCCACTCCCTGATCAAGAGTTCTTCCCCTTCTTTCCTGTAGCTCCCTCTAAGTACTGAAAGGCCACTACAAGGTCTCCCTGGAGCCTTCTCTTCTCCAGGTTGAGTAACCCCAACTCTCTCAGCTTGTCTTCACAAGAGAGGTGCTCCAGCCTTCTGATAATTTTTTTTGCTTCTCTGGACTCATTCTCACAGGTCCATGCCTTTCCTATGCTGAGGACTCCAGAGCTGGATGCAGGACTGCAGGTGGGCTCTCACCAGAGCTGAGTAGAGGGGCAGCATCACCTCGACCTGCTGACCACAAGCTGATGCAGCCCAAGATGCAACGTGAAGCAGTATTGCAGAGTAAGATTTTATTTCACTCCTTAAAGAGACAAATCAAAAGGTCTACAATTGTCTTTATGACTCAGCCAAGAACAAAACTGGGCAACTGTGCCAGTAAAATTCTGGACTGTAACAATGAATCCAAACTGAAGGAATTAAGACAGATAAAAAGGCAAGAACAGTCATCTTAGAACACCAGCATCAAAGTTTCCTGCTCTGAGACAGAGAGTCCATACCCTTTTACTCACCCGCTTCAAAAGACCATGTTCCCAGAAGAAACAACTATTGTTCTGTTAAACCTCCTCAACTGCACAAGCCACTCTGACCTGGTGTTACTGTGTACCTTTGGACCTTCCAAAAGATACTCGGGTAAAAGCAGAAACCTGGATTACAGTATACACTAGTGATCAGAACTACAACCATAATCTCAGCCTAATACTGTAATAATTAATACCCAGAGCAATGCAGGAGTTACAAACAGAACAAGAAAGATGACCTACGACTTCCTTAGAAAATGCTTCAGACCACTGGACTGGACAGAAAAATTGAGGACATGAACAGGTGCTATAAAGCACAATTAAGTTATACTACAGAAAAGTAAAGCTTAACAAGGGCAGGAAAACACATAAAATAGAAATTGAGAAAAATAAAAATTTATACTTACTTATTCAAGTGCTTCCTAGCTGCAGGAAGGCCAGACATTTCTTCATTCAGCACATACTTCTTTGTTCCCATGCAGTAATTTTCCATGTATTCTGCCCAATGCAGTTGTCGAACATCAAAATTAAACGTCTGCACAAAATAAAGGCTTCCACCGTTAGTTGACTAAAAATTCACCAGCTATATACAGTAATTTAAAGAATAAATGCCTTTATACCAGATAAGTCTAATTTGTCTTTGATGCAACAACATTATCTTGTCATAACAATGATCCATATTTAGATTCCATTTCTGACTCAACCACCAGTTTCTTACACTATCACTTCATGCCTCCTGAGTGGTAATATTCTTCCCTCCACTTCCAAGTGCACTGCTTTGCCATTTCATCTATCTGCATGGAATTCCACTCCAGAGATAAATGGTTTCTACTGTTTTCTTTTAAGCAACAAAATAATTCTAATACGCTTTAGAACACTGCTCTGTGCCAAGTTCGCTGTTAGATAAATGCAGAGTTCCTTTAGCTGTGCTTATAGTTGGACAGAGCTTTATTTTAAAATAAGAACCATGTGACCATCTTTCTCAGGACAGGGAATCACTACAGTAAATTCATAACTTGAGCTTTTCACCGATATATTAATTTCCTCATCTCAAGATTCTACAGTGAAGCCCCAATACATACCAAGACTTTCCTAGCAGGTTTCTACCTGAAATGATGTGACAGGAATCTCCAGTGCTGAGTCAGTACTAGGGTTAGCTCTACATTACAGTAAATGGCATTACCAGCTCATGTCCTTATTGAATCTTAAATAAAAGAGCTTATATTTCACTTTCAGTCTCTGTGCCCACATCACCCAGCTACTTGCCTTTTTGTCTTCAGGGTTTAGCTGGTTCATTAACATAGTCATATTCTCAGTATTCCAGATCCAAGAATTGCTTGTAAAGTATTCTAACAACATCATGGCCTTATGAAGACGTGTTATTGTTTTCATCATCCTACAGTCCAAGGCATGGAATGTACAGGTTACAAGTGGTAAAGAGTAGCTCAAACAAGAAAACTAGACAGTAAGACTGTAATTTTTTTACCCTCCACCCCTATGTTAACAAATCCCATCTTGCTCTGTACCCAAAGCATGTTATATTAGATCAATAGGATATTTCTGCATATTATTAAAGTTGTCATCGGCTGTCCAATGTTTATATAGAATCAGAAATTATAGTACAGTCCTTTTTTCCTAATCCTACTTCCCAATGCAATACCAAGTTTGTTCCCTAATTAAAAACAAGCAAAAAATGTAAATAAAAATAAAGAAAATAACGCACCAAGAGAAGACATAGTGAAACATCTTGTGCTAGTAACTCTTATTTTAGGACACAGAACACTTCAGGCTACTGGAATATCTAGCTGGACTGAACAATCTAATGTGATGAAAGAGTTGAACTGTGCAGTGCAAAATATATGCACATGACAACTTTAGGCAAGGGAGTAAGTTTCCTCAAGTTTCCTGCACACCATGCAGGACCAGAGCTTTGTAAAAAAGCAAAGTTGGCTTATTACGGTCACTAAAAGCTCAAGGCCTAAAAATCACCAGAAATATGGCTCGGTCCCTTAACCCTACTGCTTCTGCAGCAAAGGGCAGGAAAATATTTAAGGGCACAGATAGACCATACCAGGTCCTGCTAGTTAGGTGATCAGTTCTAGGTTACTTCAAAATATGCAGAAATATCTTCCATTGTTCCTTATTACACAGAGGAAGCAACTTACAAAATCATCACTTGGAGTACAGAGAAATTACGTTATAAGGATCAATTTGGGCAAGTTTCTCTTTGATCAGACTATCTGAAGTGGACTCAAAAAGCGTGAGTCATCTAGTTTCTCAGATGCAAGTTTCTACATTTATGACAAGAAAACTGTTCCAAGTTTTACAGTGCTAGAGATGGTCACTCTTGTTTAAGTACTAACTAGTACCACATAACGGAATGCTATTAAATCCCTGTCTTGGGTGCTTGAGGTATTTCCATCTCATGGAACTGCTTCCAATTTGATCCTTATAGCAGCACACACTGATCATTTTAAGCAGAGAGTAAGAAAGGGGGTGGGTGGGGGGAAGGCAAAAAAGCAGAACAACCCAGCACTAACAGGAAATGGCTTTCTGAAGATAAGTTTTGTCCAGCAAAGTTCATAGAAGCAACAAAACCAGTGATTTTTCTCTGAAAGCTGCCTTGATGCATTCATACTTATAGAAGGGATATAGACATTGTCCCAGAAACACTTCTAAAGAAAGTATTTTGCATCACATTAGTGTCCCCTACTGTCACTAACAGCTGGGATCTCAGTATCAAGACTGTCTCTTCCCATGAAATGGAATAATGCAAATTGCATAGACCACTGAAAAAGTAGAGCATCTTTAAAGCACAAAAAGCACAAGTATTTTTCCTTAACATTTATAGGACCCTATCTACACAGTAATTCAGGGTTGTATTCAAATTTTAGACCACCAGCTAGTTTTATTAGTAGACATTTCCAGACACTTTGAAATCCCTCTTTTATAGTTTCAACAGCTGGCCAACCACTGAGTTGAACCACTGTTCTTCAAATTACAAAATAGTAAGGAATATAGACTGTACATCCAAAACATAACCTGTGCTAACAATACAGAACACTAAAAAAAAAAAACCAACACGACCAAAGAACCCCAAACATTTAATTAACGTGGAAAAAAACCTCAGAGAAGAACTCAAAACTTTGAAAGCAAAGATCTCACTGGTCAAGCAAGTCAGAAAGATCTCCTAGCAAAATGGCTTGGATAACAGCAGTGCCAAACAGGACATGGGGGCGATGTGCTTTTCCAGGCTTTTTATAGAAGTCTGTCGACTGATAGTCTTTAGCCTATTTAACTTCATTGACTTGCCCTTTTGTGTCCCCCTAAATTGTGTTCTCATGCTGAGCTGCAAGGGCAGTTTCAGAGTCCTTAGACTGCTACAGTTTAAGAAAACTTGCACCCATGAAAAAAATACTAAATGGGGCAAATGAATATCTGACTAGACAAGTGTAAATTTTGAGTTTGTTCCTGGTCACTGACACTGGTTTTCATTCTTTTCTATAAACAAAACAAAAAAACCACCAAACTAAATTTTAACTAATGTAAAGACTAACTTCTGCTGGCAACATTGCTGTCTCTGCTTATGGATATTGTTTTATGGCATACCTAAGCTGATGAAAAAAAATTAAAACAAACAAAAAAAATTCAAGTGACTAAAAGGAGCCCCTCTACTCCAGCTGCAGATTTTTCCCTTCCTCCAATTCAAAGTGGATTTCGTGACCAGCCACAGAACCAGCTGATTCAATTAAATAGTGAAAATTTTGTTGTTTGGGGATTCTTGTTTCTTTGTAGGTTACTTTCTTAATATATCAGTCAAGAAGAACCAAATGTCTCCATATTCTCTCAACAAAGTTGGCAGAAGAGGACCAACTTTCTCAGGGACAGCCTGCTTGCACTAAAACAACTGAAACTACAGGTTTTTTGAGAAAAGTAGCATGGTGACAGCCCCTCATTCAGAGATGTCAACGAGTGTCATTTAGCGGTCACTTGTATGGCTCTGGCAGACTTAAGTTTTCCAACTTCAACGGTACCATATTTTTCCTGCAAAGGGAAATACACACACTACTGAAAAAGAGTATGAACCTGAAGTTTTGAAATACACACTCCACAGCTTGTTCCAGAGGCAGCCATGGATACAACTCAAATATCAAAGCCATATACAACCAGTCAGGATAATACCAAGCACTGCATCATGCCTTGCTCATAAGCCTAAGACAGGGGAAAAGTGAGACCTGCTGATCATCATAAAGAACTGAACATCAGCTGCAGTCAGCGTGACAGCAGGCACATGATAGGCAGAATTGTGCCTCTACTATGCAGCACTTTCTGCCATTAACACCAAATACAAGACAACAGTTTAAGAAGCACATCACAGGAATTAGAAGTTTCATTTGTTAATTCAATTACCCCAAAGTTAAGTGGGCACTTTTATATACAAGACAATTGGAAGTGACCTGGCTTAAGGTTATGACACACAACCTGTTGTCTCCAGGGTCATAAAAGTTTTAATGCTGAATACAGCCTGATCCCTCAGGCTGCCAATCTGCAAGTCTCTGCATAAGCATAACCAAGACTCCAAATCTGTTGTTGTTCACATGTTCATTTGGCTGTAAATTTTGAAGTGTAGAATACTACTGGTATTCTCTTTCCAGCATCTCTGAGGTTCCTCCAAGTGCACAACTCAGAAGTGGTATTTAATGAGTGCATGCTTTACTCATTTCCAATTTGTAAGACAGTAACTATGTGAAAGGTGCTTCATGCTGAGTACTAAGAAGATTTAAATTGAAATTCTAGATATGAAATTATGCCCGTAACACCTCCCTACATACATTAACCACATCTTCCCTTTAGCTTTTTAAGAAGTGGAAACAGAAAATGAATTGCTGGAGAAAACCTGGAATAATAACTTTGAAACATTTCAGGCCATACTCTGACCTTCCAGAGTAACTGGAAAGATCTGGTGGGTATCTATATCTAAAGGCTTTCAGATTACAAATACACTGAATTTTTTTAAAATAATACATGGTTCTGTTGTGGTAAGCACTATGCATAGTTATGAGAGAACTAAGCCTTGAAGTTAGACAATTAATAAGCTTTGCCACACAACTAATACATAGGGCAAGCTACTGACAATACTATCCTTAAACGTGGGTGGTAAGGATTATCACCACTATTTATGTAATTGCCTTTAGTATAAAATATTAAATCTTCATTATGCTAATCCTTATTGTATATGTTCTTTCTATAAATTTGGAAGAAGAATGTATTTTTTCTTTCTTCCTTTCCCCTAACTGACAATATTTTCAGAACTACTAAATTCAAGAACCTTCAACTATATGCAGAAAGAGCAAAAAGATTCCGTCTCACTAGAAACACTGCTTTCACAAGTAAGGTAAGAAAGAATTATTTCATACCGCAGAAATATTTCAACAGGTAAGAAAACTCCTGAGAGTAAGATGCATTTTTTAAAAAAATTATGAAAATAATCCTTAAGTTTTAAACAGTCATAGGCCCAATCTATTTCTTCCACTTGTTAAAAATTTCTCATTCAGTGGTAGTATGATATCCTGACATTATGACAACAGTACAGTTAAACTTACATAGTAATTTCATCACTTAGGAGTTTTTACCTACATCATATGCAATAAAGACCTCAGAATTGTATTAAGACGCAGCATAGAGAGGGCAGGCTATTGACTGTGATGTCAAGTTCACACAGTATTGGAATTTTCTTGTGCTAATTTTACTGTACTTTTACTATACTGCTCAAGTTTTCCTGTTAAACTGTGGTGGGCAAAGTTGCATTTTAGATTAAGCCAGGCCTTTTTCACTTAGAAGAGCATTGTATTCAGTTCAAGAACCTCCAATAATGTTTCCAAGGCTTTACAAGTTTCCTAGTACGTACTACCTCGTAATTAAAACCATTCTGTCAACTGAACAAGACGACTACATAACAAGTTATATTCCTGTAAGTGGACTGAGTATCAAACCATTTTGCAATCCCTAAGTCTACTTAAATGCATTTGAAAGCAAAGGGTTTGGTTTAGTTCTATCTCCTATGTTTTCTCCAAACTGGAAATCTTGTGCATGATAAAAATCTCATCCACTCACTGTTACATTAAATTAATTCGGAATACTCATCTTGGTAATAATTCACAGGACAGAAAAAAACCCCATATTTAGTGTCACCAATTGTATTAGTACTGATTAAAGTTCTAAATTCCATCTTCAGACATCACATAGGAACTCCAGAAAAAAAAAAAACACAAAACCAATAGTCAACATTCCCAGGATTATAATATAAAATTACCAAATGTGTTCTAAATAATATGGTTTTTCACAGCCTTGTTTTACTCTCTCTGGTCAAATACACTTAAAAGACTAGACAGCTTTGGCAGACTGACAAGATTCTTAACGATCTGAAAGACAGTAGTTGGCATTTACAGTATAACTATTTTCAGTGAGTGAAGAAGCCTTCACATCTGCCAGGGAATTTCTTTCAAGAATAACTTAACACTGAAAAAGAATCTAGAAGCTAGGAACACAATGTTCAATAGATTCTGATCTGAAGAGCTTACACCTTTTTAACATGGGAAGATTACGACCTAGGCACAGTCACCTGCTGCTACAGCTGCTGTACTACACTAGGGAGTAGGCCTGGAACAACAGAAGCCAAGGCAGCTGAGAAGTTTTCTCCTATGATCACTTATACATCTTCCTTCTACTGATCCAGTATCAAGTCTGCTACAGAACTTTTCTCCTCCTTTTAAGAGAGATCTAGACTACAGGACAATGAATGAATACTCACTTGTGTTAATACACTGTCACCATAGTGGAGATTTTTATAGAGTCTGAAGACAAATACTTTTGAAAACATAACATATGCAATGAGTTAAGATCATACAGCTTGGTAAATCTGAAACAAATTGAAGCAACATCTTATATTCCTTCTATATAGTTCAGTTTAGCCTATTTAGCAGAGCTATGCCATCTTCACCACTTTAGTTAGCCAGGTAATAGTGCAAGTATTATATGCTGAATGGAATGCTAAGATGATACAAAGCAACATCAGATCAAGTTGTATCATCAACAGGAATAACCCACAATTAACAACTCCATCTCCCGTTCCATTTTCAGTTTATTAGCAACAACAATCTTAATGCGAGCCACCTCCTAGAGTTTAATGACTGACTGGCATTCTGATCCGAGACATATCTGACAGCACTGCTGAGCCAGTCATTAATCTCTTCAAAATGCAGCCACTGGATTGTTATTACTTATAGTTAGTAAATCTCAACAGTGCCCATGCCATGTCTTCTTCACGAATCTCCACCACCTTACCAACAATATATTTTTAGCCCTGTCTTTCTTACCATGGTTTATGACCTGTCAATCTGAGCAAAAGATCATGCAAAAATGCAGGTATTGTATGGCTGACTGTAGTCCAATATTGATTCAAGAGGGGGTTGGATTGTAAACTAAAGTTAGGGTGCCTTACTGCACTTTCTAATGGATTTATCTTGAAATTCAAAGTAACGTGGTATCCTGTAGGAAAAAATAAGGATCAACATATTTTGAATATTTATTAGTAAAGAACAAACATCACTTGCTACGTCTTGTAATTCTGTTTACCTTGACTACACTCAAACCCCCAAACTGTCAAAAAAAAAAACAAATCATTTTGGCTAGCAATTTCAGTCATTTTGAATTCAAGGACCTGTTCTCAAAAGAAAAAAAAGAGCTGAGTTTTAGCCACAAAGCATTCAGGGGAAGAAAAAAAAAAAATCAATATACATCATAGTGTAAGCATAGCTTTGTTTAAAAGTCAGAGGAACAGACAAGACAGAGCTAGTCACCATTACCTTGGGCTTCTTCCAGTAATCCTGAGGTAGATATCATACAGGAATGCTGGGGCCTTATGGCTTACAGCAATCCAGTAATGATATAAAAGGTGATTGGAAGTTAGATTAACATTGGGCCGTCTGAAGGCCTGTTCGAGAGGATTCCTCTTGAAAGTAGAAATTACATGGTATTCTGAGAAAGAAAAGTTGCGTAACAGCTTTGATAATAACCATGTAAAATGTAATGGTTTTCAAAGTACATTACAGTGTACAATATTTATGTCAGTATGTTATTTAAATAACCATTCTAACTCTTCCAAAAGCCACAGAAACAAAAAACAAGTCATGAGCTTTTAACCTAAAATACTGTTGAACTGGTTCTTATTATAATCAAGAGGTCTTTCATGTCTTCATCTTCAGTATCGTATTTCATTGTAGCTTCTCTCTTTCTGTTCCTCTTCCCTACCTTAGAAGTTGTTGGTTTCAAAAATTCATAGCAATTTTAGTTTCATAGCATGTAAAGCTATTTAAAGTCATCTACATTTTGTGGAGATGGCTATTCTGATCTCCTGTGAAGAATAATTTAAAGCCAGACTGAGGACTACAAGCACCTGAAGTGCCTTTCAAATTACATTTTTAAAACAACTCATCCATATTTAAGAATTAAGTAAAAGGGGATTAGGATGGGACTCCACATGAAACTCCAGCTGACACGTGAAAATTCTGTATATGACAAATACGCAGGATCAGCATCTTAAGAAGTTTTGTGGAAATTCACCTCTTTTAATTATCTTTTATAACTTTATGCTGTTGTTTATAGACAGTGTAAGTGCCTTCATTCAAACTGGGATATAAACAAAGTCAGCAATTTTCCAAATTTGGCTGAAGCAATAAGGTTTATAAATACAGATGCATACAAAATGGGCAAAAGGAAGCAAGAAGCATGAGGAAAGCAATAAAGAGTAATAAAACATATACTTAAGTATTGAAGATAACTGAAAGAAAAAAAAAATGTGCTTAAGAATTCTATCTATAAAAACCAGGAAGTTAATAGATGGCTTCACCATGCCAGCCAGCTTGTATCACTATTTATTACAGGCACTACTACAAAGCTTTTGGCATGTGGGCTACATGCTAGTCAGGATATCCAAGAGCTGAAAATAGGTGGCCATACTTTCTTTAAGATTACTTTTCCCTGCATATGAATAGTTGAAGTCTCACATAGCTATATGAACATTACAAAAGCCACCTCAATCAACAGTTAACTTAAGCCAAAGACAAGGGGCTATACAAATGCAAAACTATTACTATACCTCTCAATTATGCAGATGCACAAAACATCTAACTGTAGGCTCTTTATCTATATGTATTCAGTAAGGTTGGCACTAAACTCAACCTCACTGCTGCTCCTCTACGCAATGGTTTTGTCTGCACACTACCCACAGTCCGCAGATTAGGTCATGGCAGCAAACAGAATAATCAGTTCTCCCGTAGTTTAAGTCATAATAGAATGTAAAAATAAAATAAACAAAACTAAAAAAATCAAGAACAAAATGAAGCTGTGATAATGCTTCAATGGGAGAGAATTAACAATAGACGATAAAAAAGCACAATACACTGTAAAATTGAGAGGTATGGCTATTGCACTAGCTTATACAGCAAAAACGCAATATGACCTAATGATTATAGCCTGTGCTTGTACTATTTGATCTTACTTTTCTATTAAAGCTTATGAAAAAGAGAAACATGGCATACCAACTTCACTCCAGTGGAAAGGATTGGTGCCACCTGTTGTACAGTTATATACCATAACATTTCTTGGTCTGGAGGCAAAAAAGTCAGAAAAGCAAGTCAGAAGGCAAACAACCCTTTAAAAAAAGCAGATAAAAGACACACCCAAAGTCAACCTTTCCCTCAACAGCATCATTTACATAAAGCAGTAAGAGTCAGTCTCATGTTAGATCTTTTGCTTTTTGTATCATCTTCCAGTATTTGTATCCTTCTTTCACTATCATAGTTCTTTCCTTTCAGAGAAGGCATCACCTACATTACCACAGGTTGTATTGATCACAACAAAACCCAGGAAGGAATTTTCAGGCATAGCTTGTACAACAGCATCAGTAGGTGATGCCTTCCTCTTTGGCATAAGAGGGACATTTTGAGGGACCAATGCTGCTAGATTCCTCTGTCCTGGGGAAATAGCAGGACACTGATTAGAAGTTCAGTACAAGACTGCTTTATTAAAATACACAACATAGTTTCAAAATACTCAGTACTCTATGGTCACCTGTTATACCTATTAACTCCGGAGTACCAGGCTGCAGCCAGTGTCGTATTGACAACAACATCTACTGGAACAAGATCTGCCACTGCACTGTTGGAAGCTCTCATTGTTCGAAGAATTCCTTTTCCTGCCTTAAAGAACAAATCAGAGGAGATAAGACATACGAAGTAAGACATACGAAACTTTGCTGCCTTCCAAAAGAAGGAAAACAATTTCAGCATATTTATTACTTACAGCAATGAAGAGACCACTAGGTCCATTGAAGTTATCAATCCATCCCTATTAGGAACAGTGAGAAGGAAAGGATTTGGTTAGTTTACTGAATCCAGCAATTTCAAGTGAAAATCTGAGAAGTTTCTACTCTGTAAGGCATGGACGGAAAACAGAATGAAGAGGAGAAGGATATTTATTTCCACTTCTCTAAATGACATTCTTACATAGCAAAATCCAGTAACATAACAAGTTGTTATGACTCAGACAAGACATCGACCTGTACATTGACTGGTCCTTCAAAAGGAGACACTAACTTATTTCTTAGAGAACAAATGGCAGAGCATTGGCTGTATAAATATATTTATGTTGAAAGCATTCAAGTTTGCAGGTATTTTTAAACTAGCTTCTAAAAACTCATAGAAGGCAAACTTTTGTCATCAGTTATTAGTTTTTTAATTTTTCAAACAGAAGACACTCTTGCTCCACTTTAATGTCAGTATTTAGACACTAGATTCTTATTGGTTTGACATGCACACTGTACATACTCAAAGAGGTATGTGAAAAAGTGGAGACAAAATGTCTTTATGTCCTGCAGTTCCCAGTTTTCTGTCACCCTTCGTAGCTACTGACATACCAAAGCATCCTGAAGATGAAAAAACAGATAAAGATACACAGAACCATGAAGTAGACAGCCAACAATTTATTTTGTGTGTGAAATAGTATCTCCCATTGTGACAGAAGTGTACTCTTCTATGATTAGAAGCAATTCATCCCTGAATTTCACAGGTAAGAATAGTGTATTTTACAGCTTCTACACTGCAGTTGTTAACCAGAAGCAACCAAGCCACAACTTCATAGTCTAAAAGAAGTTCTTCTACAAAGGTCATTAGATTAACGGGTTGTCAATGCCACAAATTACAGGCAAGATGGTCAGGGAAAGTCAGCAACTTACAGGAAACGGCTCCTTCCAGCTAGCACCAACAATAGATGGCCTTATAATGGCTGTGTTTAATTTTGCACCTTCTTGTTGTACTACATACTCGGCTAAGGCTTTTGTATATATGTAAGTATTAGGTCTGTCACCTATCAGTTTAGGAGTAATATCGTTGACTAGGCCATCATCCATCCACCTAAAGAAACAAAATAAGAGGCAAAGGTAAATTACTGCTTCCAGCTTCACTTAGGGATGGGGGCACAAGGAACAGGCAAAAGCACTATGAGTCACAGAATTGTTGAGGCTGGAAGAGACCTCCGAGATCATCAAGTCCAGCCTATGACGCAACACCATCACTTCCCCCTTTGTGGTATTAAGCAATCACACACCATCTCTGAAGCAAGCTATGTCACCATGGTTCTCCCCATCATTTAGTTAAGCCTTGCAATTTCTGCTTGCTTGCCAATTCCTTCAGCATTTTGTGTTTAAAACTGTAATAATATTCAGCCACAACACACAAGCCCAACAGACATGCCTCTTGAACTACTGCTGCTTTGGTGTTCTCCACTTCAAAGCAGGACTTGGATTTTGCGTGCTTAAGCCATCCAACATCTTCGTGACATAAATGGAATTTAGTCAACATTGTTATTCACCGATGTTCTGCTACGATCAAAGCATACACATATCAGACAAGAACTGGGGTTGGAAGAGGGGTAGAAAAGCCCAGAAAGGGACACAAATCTCTATGCATCTTAGTCAGCTGTTGGCTACAGGGATCATTCTTGTGTAAGTTTACAAAAGCTTTCCCTCATTACCATGAGTTTTAAGAGACAGCTCTCCAAGTCCAAACCAAACGGTTTAAGTTATATTCATCCTACTTATGAAAAGATAGAAAAGGTAACTCCTTCAGAGTCTCTCACTTCAAAGTCTATTTAAAGCCAACATTATAAATGAAGCTTGTCTCAATTTGCATTCTAGGTAGCAGCACATTTATTTTTAGTGTTAGTGCTCTTCCATGTATAACAACTTGAAGATATTTTTCTTTTTAATTAGTAAGTTATTTTTAGCTTCATCTCTCACTTACAAGGAGTAATATTTTGCACGACAGGGAAGAAGGGAGAGACTTATTCACAGCTGAGATTATTATTTATTACATTACACTTGACTTATCCCACATTTGTCACCTGTTCCAGTTAGGGTTTGACAGCTACTAAGTAAGATCTCAGAACAGCTAACATATACAGAAAATAAATATCTCCCCTCCCAGTAATGCCCAATTGAAGACTAAAAAGATACAGAAAACAGATTTTTAACATTTGTGCTCTTCACATACCTAATGGAACTACTACTGGAGCAGTGTTTCTCAGCAGTTAACTAACAGTTGAGTAGCTCAGTCTCATCTTGCAATGGTGGCTGTAGTGGAGACTGCTATCAAAAGGGACTGTCTTCACAATCAGAAGGGACTGTCCTTCACAATGCCAGTGCTGACACACTTAAAACAGCACAACTTTAACATCTCCTGATTCAGCCCCTCATACAGCTGAAAAACTGCCACTCTCTGCATATTGGAGGCATCATGGATGGATACGAGCAGCCCTCTCTTCCCGTACCACTCCACATCTAGCTCAGCTGAAAGTGACCGTAAAACCTTAAACCATTTCCTTTACAGAAGAGAGAAATGTCAGCCATACTGTCAGACTTACAGGACAGCACAAGCTAAGTTCTTCATCTTTCAGATTCCTCATAATTTTTTTAGTACCTTATTACTAGGAAGCAAGTGGTTAGACTACTGCAGTAGCTTCGTAAAATGTAACACGTACTCGAGAGAATCAATCAGTTTCCTGGGATCAACAGGAGGTGGATAAACTACTTCCTCAATCTGTTTTTGATTGCAATATGCATAGGCAGTTGAAACATGCATGAACACTTCCAGATTCTTCATTCGCTGAGCCAAGAAGAGGAGCTGTTGTGTGGCAGTCACATTGAGCTGAACAGCATCTCTGTTGATTAAACAAATTTGATTAGCAGAAAGCAAGACAAGAAACAAGCAAAAAGTAGTAACTAGTCCATTCACTCCTAAATGCCTCAGTAAGGGGTACATAAAGTATTCCTAAACACTCCACCCTCCCCAAAAGCAGCATGGACAGTGTCCTAACCTTCTGCTTACAACAATATGTCACAGTCTTAATCTGGAAGATCTCCTGATGTTCAGTTTCCTTAACTGTTCTTACTTGCATCCTCATGCCCCATTACTAGAGTGGGAAAATCAGCACATCTTTGATCTCTTCAAGTTAAGTACCCAATCCCACATTTTTCATAAAACGTGAAGGAAATAATGCAAACGCCTAGCTGCCATGAGATGCATCTCAACATCCTATTCAAGTCAAGCTACATCAACAACTCAGAAAGAAGGCTTAAAGGGCCAGTAAGTTGGAGACTGGCATCTTCTTGTAGGATAGCACAACAGGATTACAGGAAGGAAAGGAAGAAAAAAAAGAAAAAGAAAAAAGGAAAACCACCAAGAACCATCACATTTTCATCCTCCAACTTTACTGCTTCTATAAAACACACTATGGCCACTAGTTTTCTTGTACACAGTGTCCAGCTAAATTTCAGGAATACAGGTAAATAAAGCTTTATCACAAAGACTTTGATAGTGTTACATTAACAAAAAAAAAAGTCTTGGTCACCCCCAAATAAGCATTAAGCTTAAGACTGCTTTATTACACATTATTGCTGAAGTGTTGAGCGAACCACTATCCCAGACAATTAAAAAGCTTAACATAATAACTAGTGAGCACAATACATATAGCTACAGTTTATTTGCTTGTTCATATCCTTTCTACCCATCTCAGACGTTGGAGCAACACATGATGTCAGGAAGACTCAGACTAGCAACAAGTTCCCTAGTCTCTTTGTGTTTTCAACAGCTTCCCTTCAAAGACTTTCAGACTCAGACACAGGGATTTTAGTGTTTTTAAACAAAAACCAAAACAACCCACAAACGGAAAAAAAAACCCCACAACATACGACACACACTAGTCAAAAACAACAGCACAAAACTTGAGTGGCCTACAGCAAAATCACAGTAACTTATTTGGTTTCTATGTGCTAATAAGGGATTTGTCTTTTTGCCTAAAGCATTAAAAACATGAACTTTTCCATGTTGAATAGTGTAAATCTAACCTCTGGCAAAGCAGGTGTAAGTAATATGCCTCAATCATCCTCAGAAGAGAAAATGAAAACCCAACAGCTTAAGCTAAGTTTTGGGGAAAAGATTTTTACTTTAAGTAACCATAAAATTGACCAAGCACACACAAGCACATGAAGTAGCCTGACAGGTTGAACAGCTGCAAGACTGTGCAGACTCCCAATTTACCCCCTCCCTTTGAGTAGCATTGGTTTAAGAGACCAGAGTGTACAGAATTTTAGACTCACCTTAGTGCTTCATTGAATCTGACTGTAGCAGCACAATGAAATATAATATTAATGCATTCTATAAGTTTTTCCTTGATTGGTTCACTAAGGTCCAGTCCAGGCTGTGTAAGTTCACTTGTAATTACTATTATTTTTGCTCTGAAGTTTGGTTGCTCATCTCTCAACCTGTCAAAGAGCTGTTAGAAAAACAGGGCTAAAAGTTAAAAAAGGAAATTGTTTCTCTGGCTAGTAAGAAGAAAAAAGGCAGGCTTAAAGGCTGGATATCACGTTAGGACATCCAATCAAGTCTTATCAAATTGGTGTTCAACTACTCTCACTGAAAAAATCTCACACATCTATTCTCCTAATTAACTGGGTTATAACCTGCTGGCTTAACACATATAGATAAAAATTCTTGCCTCATCTTATTCACACTCACTAGTTTTCCCAAGCAAAATAACACTGTGTGAATAAAACACACTAGAAAGTTTCACCAGAGTAGACCCCTCTTAATTGCACAGAGGCCAATGTCTTAGCAACTGCTTCAACACAAGTCAATTACAATGTATTAAAACCACAGCAGTACTTTTTTTTTACCCCTCTTCTAAGCATACAGTTATACTGAATGCAAATAGTTAAAGAGACATTTCCTTGCCGAACAAAGGAACTTAATTGATTTTCAACTATAAATTGTCACCTAAAGGTGCAGTTCCACGACTCTTGAGGCAGTTTGTCTTGCTACCAGATTGCTCCCTCTCCTAAATTATTTCTGTGTTGCTTCTCCCGCACTGGCAATAGCAAGTAGCCCAATGGCTGTGTGAGCATGCCTACCTGCAGGTCCAGCTGAAAAATAATACTTTTTTTGTAGGTATTTTTTCAGCTTAACCATGAGTTAATGCAGCTCATACTACAGTGAGAGTATGGGCCATCTCCAGTGACAGAGGTCTTGAACTGATTTCCCCAAATATGATGCTTAATCTTAAAGGACAAAGCTGCCAAGATAGCATTTAAAACCTCTACAATTCTTAGAGTTACAACAAATAGTGCTTACCTAGAGGAAGAAAGCCTTTCATCATTTCAAAAATAAATCTGCTACGTTTTTAATTAGAATGATGGTGCCTGCCTCCCAGGAATTCAAGCAACTACCTTTACCCATATTAATGTGCAGTATACATTATAAGAGAAAAGCAGTCCCACGGATAACCACTTGAAAGAAACTGTTTGGAATCTTTAGTTCATCTGTTATATCTGTTCTGCCCCTTTCCACATCCATATCCATACGTTATTCCTACATATCTCATACTGCCACTAGCATCAGTACTAAGGGGAACAAGAAGAAACACCTAGAGGACATGTAATACATACAGCAAATTAACAGAAAAATTAGATATCTGAAGTCCAAGGGAAGTAGAAACCTCAACATTTTTGGGGTATTTGCAGCTCAATTTATTTTAATTATCACATTCATCCACTTACGTTTTAAGCTCTTCAAGTAAAGCGATGTCCAAGCATGTGCAGAACACTTGAGTCCATCCAAACTGGACAACTTAAGACCACATACCCTATTAAAATTTTCATAGTCTTTTTGAAGAATCTTGATTATATTAGTATGCTTTCAATCTAAGTTGTCTACCTGTATGGTGAAGAACGAATAAACACATGGCCCTGTCTGCATAGATGTAACCTGTCTGCATAGATGTAACACCACCATCCCTTCACGTTCTCACTCCAGGGACTAAGATGTAGGACTTCTCTGGCTTACCAGGACTTCTATCATGAGCCTCTTTCAGCAATTAGAGCTCTACAAGACTTAGGAAACACATGAGATTGTTATCTCATTTCCTTATTTTAAAGGAAAATTTGCTGTCACGGATTTATAGTAATACGTATTTCTAAAAGAAATCCATAACAGGATCTATTAAGACAAATATTTCTGTTCGGTTGACAGCACATATTCTTGCTTATTGGTAGATCTCACAGCACATTCAAGATAAAGTACTAAGCCTCATCTCATAGAAAAGAAAATAAGGCACACAGAGAGAAAGTGACTTTCTTGATCTAAAGAGCGGTCTCAATTCCACCTTACAACTCCCAATCCACACTGTCTCATCTGCTTGATTACCACTGTGTGCCCTGGGATAATGAGTGTTCTTAAAGCTCTCCATCATTTCTGTGTAGTTTATGCAGACTGCAAATCAACCATGTTACGTATCAGGATGCTTCCAAGATAGTTGTGTGCAGACTCAGGCTGGGACAGGCAACACTTTGATGAGGACCAAAGGAGGCCCTCATCAATTGGAGATCCTAGATAAGGCCTAGCAAGTTTTACCTTAGATATTTTACTACTCAGTTCTGCATTACAGCTGAATATCTTCCTCCTGAATAAAATACACAGTAATTTTCTACTAATGACTTTGCTAGAGACTAAGAGGTTGAAAACCAGCTATAGAAGCACTGCCATTTTTTCTGTTAGAAATGAAAAAAAACATTAAATGACAACATTTTGCTTTAGAAAAACCAAAGTTGTTCTCAAAATGAAATGGCAACATTATAAAGAAGGACAAAAAGAAAAAAAAAAGCAGCACTTTGTGAGCATATAACACATACCTTACAGCTGGTAATTTCTTCTATTCGTGCTTCAGGTGTCTGCCCTGCTTTGTGTCTTACCAACACATACACTGCTTTCACTTTAGGACAAGACCGGAGCAGCTTTTCCAGAAGCACTTTTCCCATGAAGCCTGTAACTCCTGTCAGGAGGATGTTCTTTCCTTCATAGTATTCGGGGATGGAAACCATTATGACCTTAACAAAAGTTAAAAACAAAAATATATTAAAGAATTTCTAGGAGTTCAGATTTTCAGAAGATTGAATATTTGCATCTGTGCCATTTATTTATATCTCACACCCGAAATAAATGCTTAACAGCTTTTTTTTTTTTTTTAACCTACAGCCAGTACTTAAACATGTCTTTTTTCATCACATTCCTGAAAAGTCCCACAGGGTCACTATAGCCACCCCAGATCTTGTAAACTGCCCCTGGTAACACTGTCTTCAGGAATTAGATATCTACTCAGTCTAGGAAAATAGCTCAACTTCAGCCTATTTTTAGCTCTACATGCATGGAGTTTTACCACTCTAAGTGACTGTTCCACATAAACTACATGTGATTTCAGTAACATATCATCACAAGTAGATACTTCAAATATGATAACAGAAGACATGGATTCAAGCATCTGCCAATTGTTGGCCTTGGTATTTTGCACCTGTCAAAGTCCTCTGTCGGGGTCAGGCTGAACCTTCCCCCAGATCACATTAGGCCAGAGAGAAGGTACAGTTAGTTGCTTGTTATGAGATCTGCTTGTTTTACATTGCTTACAGGAAGATACAGTTCCACAGATGATACGGGTTTCCAACCTTTTCATCAATTAAGTCTGTTGAGTTCCACCCCCCCCAAATAAGTGATTATAATTCTCACACAAACTAAAAATTTGAGTTAGCCACAAATACACCTCCTCATAAAACGAAAGGCAAGGATTTGTCAACTTCATTTACTCCTAAAAATCTGCATGCTTACTTCCACACATAGCATAAAACTTCTGTTCCCTCTTTCACGGGACGGAAAACTCACACTAACATTACCACACCAATTTTAATAGTGTTACTGATTTACCTGCATAGTCATAATTCATATTTTTTATCTCTGAAGACACTATGACAATACTTTAATGCCATCAGTTCATTTGTCCTTCCTCAAAGAAAGGCTTAATACTACTTCTGACTTAATGCTGTATCCTTAGTCTACAGACCTGTTCATATGGGCAAAGATAGTCTTTGGCTATATAAACACAGGAACCTTGCTACAATACCCCTTACATGTGCTACAGTCCAACATCTGTTTTTAAAAGTTAAATCAACGGAAGACATTATGCTGCCAGTGGAAATATCTGTGCTGCTATGGTCAAATTTTAGCTAACTGAAAAATTTGACACCATTTAGGGTTGTACGACATTAAAAAAAAAAAAAAAGACTAGATGCCAGAATAGACAGAAAGGTTCCTGCCTCAGTTATTTCTGATTATACTCCTTTGAGTGTGAAGTTGGTATCAAAAAAGATTGTATTTTTCTTCTGAAACTCTTACAGAACACCAGACGTACAAAACATCCAGGCCGAAAGCTATGATTAAGTATAATAGTGAAATTGGTTCAGTTAAAAAACTACAAATACTCATATTCACATCTGAGAGGCAGCAACACCTATACATGTGAAGGCTAAATTTGTTGGCTATGTTTTTTAAAAGATTGACCAAAGTGTTCCCTTTGAAAAACTCTCAACATCATTTCTCTTTACCCTGCTCTCCCACAACTGGCCTCTGTATACTTTATTCACAGCAATTTTAAGTTTGTCTTCAACTTCCATTCCTCTAGAGAGTGGTGATCTTCTCAAAGTACACGTTGCTGCCAAAGTTACAGCAATAAACACTGGAATTCTGAGAGAACTGCCTAGAAGCACCATATCTGAATTATTAAAAACCATGGACGGAATCTGGGTGTGAACGAACAGAATCCAAGATTGGAGCTGTACTAGAAAGCAAGGTTCTCTCAACAGCAGGCAAGGGAAAGAATGTTCCCATTCTCCACCTACTGTTCCCTGCCTTCTCCGAGAATGCACCTCCACATGCCACTTGGCATAGCACTGCTGGCACTCACTTCAACTCAGAAGGGACTGGGTGTAAATGTGTTACCTCTGTTACTTTTTAAAAGTTTTTTGTGGCAGCAAATTACTGAAGAACTACATGATAACTGTGTTTAAAAAAGAACAAAAACAGTCGAAAAATAGGTGTAGACGCCAGTGGAAATTTAGTTTGATCTGATACATAACAAGTTGGAGTAGGTACAGAAAAACCCAAACACTTTGCAAGACAACATAGCAAAATCAAATGTAGCATTTTAAGGCTGATAAGGCATCAGCAATTGTTTTATCTACTTTTAGAGATGTTGTATGTTTCCAGTAGCTGAATTACAGCTATTAACTAACAATACATATTTTCACCAGTTATCCAATGACTTGTTAACAGCTACCTCTTCAGATACGCAGGCAGGTAACTCCTATTAAACACAAAACTGTCTAACACATACTTTGGAATACCCGAATCCCTGTATCATAGCTACTTTTTGACCTAATAAGTATTATCAGTTAAGAAAAAAACAACCACCTGACAGTTAAAAAGATTATTAAGAGTTCTGTAAAGGATTCTTGCTCTAGAACAGAGATAAAACTACTAGATGACTTGTAGAGAAACTGAAGCTAGGATACTTCTGAAGTCAAAAGTTTAGGGCTAAACCAATGGTGAGACTTTGAAGACACTGCTTAGTTGGAGGGTGCTGTTGTACTTTGATAAACCAAGAGCTCCTAAGCACTTCAGTTTAAAAAAAAGTGCCCCACACTCCAGGATCCAGGCCAACATTCCCTATCTTGTACAAAATTCTAGTGCCCAAGGCTGACAAGTGCTATTATGGAGCAAACAGCAACAGCTCTGTTTGCCTTCAGCACTATTGCAGCAATATTCAGCTCATTGCTCCAGAGGCTTCCAACTCTCAAAACAAGGACAATTCTGTTTGTTAACAGGAAGAAGATCAATTCTCAAATTTGTCCAAACACAGATCAAGATGCTTAGATTTGCCCACCAAGTGCCAGAAAAGCCTGCTGCAGTTCCACTGTATGTTTAAATGCTAGATCCAGCAACTAGAAAGACTGTACATATACACCCTTGCTAGAGATTATATGGTTTGTTTTCTAGTTTATCATTGACAAACATTAGGTCAAAAACATGCTCCCTCCAAATTTAATCATATTGATATTATCACTTCTATGAAAGAGGAAGCATGCATTTCCCAACCTCTCAAGCATCAGCAACAAGCCACAAAGTTCTCCAAAAATACAGACTGGCAAATTGACTTTCCCTGTTTCCTCCCAACAGCTTGAACATAGTACTAGAAGCAGTACAACAGAAAAAGGCATAAAAGTGGGAAGAAACATTTCATTTATTTATATTCGGGAGATGAAGTCCATCTAGACATCAAATCTGAATGCACCAAATATTTTTTTTACACGCCACACATTCATGTGTCCATACCTGACAAAAATCACTACAGAAGTTTCTCACATAGAGCTTCAATTGCCACGTTACAAGGACACTATAGCTAGCAAAAAAACCCAACAAACACACACAGAAAAAAAAACAAAAAAAAAACCAGAATCAAAGTGACCAACCTAAAACCCCCTAACCTTAAGATCTGGAGAGATTGGAGAGATTCAGGCAAAGGAAGTAATATTTAACTCATCTAAACCAGGCTGCTGCCAGAAAGACAAGCCTAGGTCATATGATGATATCATCTGGTGCCTTGTTTCCACAAAAGTGTATCAATGAACGCTATCAGCACAACGTCCGCATTTTCAACCACCACAAGGGTCAAAGATCTGCTCTCTTGGGGCGACATCTATCGAGCATATCACCAAAAGATGACAGTTTGTCTTCACAGTTCAAGGCTATATCCATTGAGAAACCTTACCGAAAATCTAGATTGATACCAGACATTGAAGTAATACTGTAATTTCCTGTAAGATAACAAAGGCAAAAAAACCCCAAGCACAATATTCACTCAATTGCTTTAGGAAGATGGTGAATTTGGACCAACTAACCTACGATCAACCAGTAGTTTATTAGGAGACACTATTTCATTTGTCATCTGATGACACCCTTATGAAAGTAAAATACTTTGAAGTCAGGGCTGTTCCTGGAATTCTGGGGTCTTTAACCTCTTCTAATCTTGAGGTCTTTAACCTCTGCAAATCCTTTAGTCTTGCTGAGGGGAAAATGACCTCAATATGGGCCACTGTTGAGTTGTACTCAGCAGAACTTTTGTCTTTACAGGTATTCAAAGCATGTGGATACAAGATACTTGCTATGTAAGTGTTCACACATATGTAAGCCAAAACTCTGATTCTACTACAAACTTCCACTCACATATCCTTCTGTTCAGAAGGATTTTGTACCAGATGATTTTGAAATTACTTTTGAATAGTAAGTACTCAGTTCAGAAAGTACTAGAGCAGTCTCTTGCTTTGCATTTTATAGCAAGTCCCTCCTCTGGAAATCAATTAACAAAAGTAAAAAGTTTCTACCACCCCTTTACAATTAGCTGCTAAGTTGATAGGGTTTTTTGTCCGCTGTTTGAGCTTAGTCTTCAAGTGTATGTTGAAGAAAAAAAATCTCTTTTGTAATTAACCTTATTTCTCCAAGTTGCACAGAAGGCATAGATCAGTTCAGAAATTCAGCTATTACAGTAAAGCACATACTACATATGGACAT
Source organism: Apaloderma vittatum (assembly GCF_000703405.1). NCBI lineage: Eukaryota > Metazoa > Chordata > Aves > Trogoniformes > Trogonidae > Apaloderma > Apaloderma vittatum. The sequence goes on from NW_009712302.1 coordinate 62,475, forward strand.
TTACTATACTCCATCTCCAATCCATGTGAAAACATGCTGAAGACTTACATCCAAAGAGCTTTCAAACAACTTGTAAGAAAAGAGGAGGCACGCAGATTCAAGATTTGCTGAACCGGATCATAGTTCTTAGAAACCTCACTTACGCTTTTGGTTACAAAAAGATTACAAGATAAAAGCCTTATTGTTTATCAGGGTAGTTGCACAAATCATGGCTCTTACTTTGCATAAATATGACTCTTGAGTTAATTCTGAAACAAGAACAAAATCTGTCTGAAGAACCTACATACAACATAATGTACAGAGTAACATTCACAGTTGACTACTACATAAACTGTTAAAGCTACAAGATCACCCAACTCTTTATTCATTGTATTAAGAAAACAAACCAAAGTCATCCATCAGTTTAACCTTCATACAAGTATGTTAATATCCATTTCAGGTTATCAACCGCAGCAGCAGCAGTAGGATTACTGACCCAGTTGCCACTAATACTGTCATTTTTCTGGGAGGGGAAAGCCCAAAACCAAGGGGAAGGGGAAAGGGAAGGGGGCAAGGAGCAGAACAGGATCAAAGAACACACAAGCAGCTCATCATTTTGTCTAGTTTCACTGTCAAGAGACAAATCTAGGTACTTTAAATCTATATTCACATTCCTCATACTGATCAGATACAACAACTAAGTAAAAACTGTCCCTGCACTAGCATTCTGTTCAAAACATCAGTAGTACAAGATAAGCCACCGGAGGTAAGTCTTTTACCAGAATTGCCTTGGCATGTGTGATTAAATTTATTAACATAGCATTTACAATCAGAATACTACAATTAAGAAGAAAAATTCAAACTTGACTCCGCCCTTATTTTAAGTTACATGTATTATTATTGAGTTAAAAGGCTTGAGTCACATTTTACAGCAGACATTACACAAGGAATTTGAAATCCTAGGAATCAACACTTTCAGGTTCCTTCCATGTTTTCCCATACCTTTTACAACTGAAAAAAAAAAAAAAAATCAAAATTATCTTCTCAGCTCCTCTCAACTGAAGAGCTTCAGGTAGTTTAAGAAAGATTTACAGGGGAAAACAAACAAACAAACCCTCCAGACAAACCCTCCATAATGCATTATGTGACAGATAGAGATGTGGCTAGTACTAATTCACTAACTATACCTCTAAAAGAAAATCTTCAAATGCCCTTGATCATGTTTCACCAAATCCCAAATTGTAGTATCTTTGTAGTAAAGAACACTCATAGTAAGCATGCTCACAGCTGGCAAGATGATTATTGGAACAGCTGTAAAGAGTTAAGATTTTTTAGAGTACTTCATTAAATTTACAGTCAAGCCCACCATAACTGTAACCAAGAACCAAGAATTTTTTAGTGATTAGGTGAGCCATTTCAAAATTCTTCATGCAAAACTGCAGTTAAACAACATAACATCTTAAGATGGTGCAATTCAATGGCTTTCCAATACAAATCAATAGATATTTCCTCTCCCACTTTATTTCCGCAGAAATTGCCAATAATTCTTCTGAAATCTAAAAATAACTCAACTAGGTGATAACTGCTCTATCAAGTTATTTGAAGCCTAATCACCCTCTTTAAAAACAAAACAGAACTAGAAGTTTACCTTTCCTTTTTTCCCCAATACAGGTAGAGCAAAATTCTGTCAAAAAATTAAAAGCCCACTTCCAAGACTTTCTTATCTTAAAAAAAAAATAGCAGAGCTTGCTTTCGTTATGTGATTCATCTAATGGACTGCTTACCTGATCTGCAAACAAGACAAGTAAAAGTGAACACCAGTTAAATAGGCTGCACAAAGCCTCTCCCTTCTCAGAAGGACAAAAAGATATTCATGCCTCATAGCTGATACTGATCACGCAGATGCTAAGAGCTCCGATCTCAATCTTGTTTATACCAGTAGGTGTGTTATTTGTAGCTATCAATTCCATCTATTGCACAAGAAGCCCTACAAATTTACAAACACCAAACTGAACAATGACATGGAAAAGTTGGCACAAGGTAGTGAGCATATTGCTACCAACACCAAACAGCACCTTAAAAAGAACCACTAAGCATAGTCTTTCTAAGGACACTCAAAGTGAGAAAGCAACAGAGCACAGAATGGAGTCATACATTCTTTGATAAAGTTTGTGAATAGCTTTACAAAGGCAAAAACCAGTTTTATCAAAAAGGCCTCCCTGTAAACCCTGGGTTGAAGACACTCAGGGATAAAAAAAAAAAAAAAAAAAAAAAAATTAGGAACACCTAATCTTTTTAGAGAGACAGTACTTGTTAGAATTGTTTGCAGCTTCCAAACTGTTGAGGCCAAATAAAGCATAGCTGAAGACTGTATTACTGCAAGGCTCAGATTCTGCAACTTGGAAAAACACTATGGATGTACATGAAGCCACAGATGTACCACACCCAGCCATTAAACGACGGCAAGTCCTTCACTGACACATAAAGTATCAAACTAACCAAGTACAAGTTCTGACTATATTGCTTCCTTTTCCAAGTTTTTGTTTGCTTTAAGCTACCCAGCAGCTCTGCTTCCTGCAGACAAGTGACAGGCATACTGTACTGAACACAGACCCTCCTCAAACACTGAATATTTTGTGACAATAAAACCAAACCCACACACAAAACACACAATTTCTGGCTAGAGAAACTAACCATACCTGAAATCACTGCAATGATACAGCCATGTCTTCAACAACATCTAGTACATTTTCTAGCAGTTGCTTTAACTTTCCAGACTGTTGTATAATCATTTTAGTTTGTTACACATCCCTTCCAAGCACTGACAGCACAGTGCTTGTGCAGAACTGTGCATTGCTACAAGAACTACATCTCAGAAACAGGAAGATGACAAAGAACCTTTTGCTTTATAGTACTCAGGAAGAGATTCTGTGTGGCCTCTCAGGAGCTAAGTTCTAAGGATGGACCGATTCTCCACTTGCAGGAGAAATGTTAACACAGGTATTTTGAGACATCTATTACTCGTAACTTTCAAAGATTACTTTCTTAAGCAGAATCAAATCAACTGTCAGGAGTTGCACTATAAAACCAACAATGATGTTCTCTGCTCACACCTGGCTAGTAAGATATCTTGTTCATTTTCAAAGTCTGAGGAATACTAAACACCACGAGGAGAAATCCTTTGCAATTATAAAAGTTACACTTTGCTTCAATGTTAACTTTTTATTGACAAATATTAACTAACAAATATTAGGATGACTAAGATGTTGACAGATTGAAAGATTTTTAACTATAGTAAGGAAAAATATTTATCATGTCCAAAACACCTGACAGTCACACTTAACGAAAAACAACTACTCCACTGTGGTTTTACTGTTAAAATTGTCTCTAGTAAAGCTTCACCAGACCTGCAGTCCAGCATAAGGTAAAAAAATAAACACTAAGTACTTGTAATAAAAAAGTTACAGATCTAGATTCACATATTACTTTATAGTTCTCCAACAACTAGAAAAAAACAAAGACCTATAAAGTCAATTTTTCATATCCAGCTGTGAGAGGTTTTGGGTGGGGAAATTGCTGGTTTTTTAAGCCATCTACGTTTGATGTGAACATACAAAAACAGGAGTAGAAAATCTAAAGAGTAAAGATCCTATAAACACATACTTAATAGCATTATTTCAGCAATTTGGAGATTACATATCTCTGTTACGAAGCACAGACAATACACAAATTGGAGAAACTGGGGGTCAAGAAATCCTAGCCTGCTACCATACAGATGGATCTCACAGATAGTAAAACTCCTCCATGCTCCACCTCCGGTTTAATTATTATTGAAACAGTTACTAAAATATCAAAACCTTTCAGTTGCTAAAGCTGTGAAGTAGGTTAAATGAAATTAAAGGTTTCCATTTCCATGGGATTCAGGCTGGTTTCAATTACAAGCTTGCTACCAATCCGTGTATCTCCACAATCAGCCACACTTTAAACTTGACACAAAGCAGTCTTCCCGTAGAGCCACACGGGACTCCCAATCTCAGGAGCCACTGCACACACCCAGTTATCACAGCTCCCAATCTACCACTTCCTGACGCACGGACCCGTTGAACTGGGGCTCCTGTTTGAAGAAACGGAGCGTTTTGGTTCTCTTGCCCGTATGTCCTTCTACGGGGCAGAGAAACTTGCACCCTGTTCCTGCAGGGCTGGTCTTTGCGCCAGACACCACCGCAGCACGTGCTCGGAGAAAGGGGAACTGCT
>NW_009712303.1:0-15170 GCF_000703405.1 Apaloderma vittatum
TCTTTTCCAGCCTCAGCAATTCTGTGATTTTGATTCTGTAATAATTTCCTTCTCATTTACATTTATCCATAGGCAGGTCACTGGCCTCACTGGTGCCCTTTCCCTTCATCGTCCTGGTCTGCGTGCACCCATCTTAGCGCTGTGCCAGGCTTTCTGCCTCGGTGTTCATGACGTGTGGATGCCTACTTGTTAATCTCGACTTGTTCTGCCAGGCAGGGATGCATCAGGTTGGGCACAGGTTTGCTCTAGCGAGTCTCCTGGACTGAAGCTGGCTCCTGCATTGGCAGTGAGCTCATGTCTCTTTGCGTGTACCCCTGTAGGCAGACGTGCCAATGGTCCAAAGCTCTGCGCCCTCGGTGGGTTGCGGGTCCCCTATCAGAGGGGACACCTCGGTCGCATCCTGGGGTGCGTGAGAGGAAACGACCTCTCAGTGCCAGGCGTCACCTCCAATATTCACTGCTGGGTGAGGTCAGACAGAGATGGGTAGTACTGTAAGGCTTGCCGTATTGTGACTTAGTAACTCCTTTCCTGATGCTTGATTTTCTTCTTTCCCTGCATCTCAAACGTAAAGCACAGGGAAGGGCAAAAGAGAACGATGAATGCCCTGGTACATATTCTTTAAAAATATTTTTAAAAAACTGAAACATAAAAAAATCTTTAAGAGCAGTTCTCTAAAAAAATTATCCCCACTTAAAATTTACCCGTGTGTTTTGTAACAGTGATGCTTCAGTAGTGCTTGCTGATTAAGTTAAATGTCAAATAGTCTTCCCATAAAACTTATTAGGAAAATGGGGCCAATGGTGACCTCAGGCACTGATACAACAGTAGCAAATAAGCCCCGTCATCACAGACAAAGATACAAATTGACCTTGAATGTCAATTAACAGAAAGCTTTATCCACAATTTTTTATTGCATGTAAGATCTCTGGGTTCTGCTGCATCTCTCTATTTTCCTGTGTGTTGTGTTCGCAGCAAAAGAAGAGGAGCACAAAGCTCCCTGTACTTTATTAAAACCAGAAGTTGTTTATAATTCTGTGGCCAGTGTGGTATTTCCTGATAATGTAAAAACTCAATTCAGAAAGGAAATAAGGTGTTATTGTTCCCCCAAATAACTTAGAGGGAGATAACTTGAGAAAAACATTTCTATCACACCCTTTGGTTAGTTAAGTGTGGTTGTTATGTTTCCAAAAATAGATAGTCCCCGAGCATGCTTGAAATCTGCAGCATGGTCAGTTCTGTGTCATGCAGTCTTTTCTGCCACAGCTATTCTGCCTTAAAATTGTCATGTACTTCTCTGTCTGTTTATTTAATTCAGTCATAATTTTGCATCCTTCTGCAAGGTGGATGTATGCTTGTAACCAGAAAGAGACAAGCTTGTGATCAGAAAGTAGCCAACAATAGCTGTTTGACGCCAGAAAAATGAAAAATGTTCTGAGATTTGAACTAAGGGAAATTACCACTTTTTATGGCTTCTGGCAAAACTCCATGACCATCTTCCTTAAGAAATGTATGTACTAAATAATGAATAATGAACCAATACCTCTCTAAACACTCCACGGAATCGCTTCTTTGTCTTTATTTTTCACTGACTTAAAATGTTTTGGCTTCCCCAGCATTATTGATAATAAATCAGCTTACTGACTGTGGGGATGTCTTTGCAAAGAGACTGGCTGGGAGCTGCGAAAAGCCCGGGAGGAGCATGCTAGGGTGAGAGCCGGGAGATCGGGGCCATTCCAGAAGGAGCAGGATGCTTTTCCCTGTACTTAGCCTTAGACATAGACGTGGCTTACTCCCTCCCTCAGTCAAAAAAAAGGAACTTCAGAAGCTTAAGCATACACTAGGACGTCTGCTAATGAGACTGTTCTGTCTCTTTTTAAAATCTACATGCCATATTTCAGTCTCAGGCCTTCTGGGTGTTTGTGTCTAATTAGGCTGGCGGGCCTCCAGTTTGAGGTTACCTGGGCTGCCGATGAGCCAAGTGACTGCTCAGTAACAGAATGTACCTTTAGAAGAAGCTGAGCTACTTTTCAGGGGAAAACTAGTGCTTTTAAATCCCTGTTTTTCATCCCATAACATTACAGAGAGCAACGTAAATATTTAAGTGTTGACCTTGAAGAGGAGACTGTTTGATGTTCGGCCCTGAAGGAGTGAACGCAGGTGTTTTTGTCTCAGAGAGCAAATTTAGGAGATCTCGGAAACTATAAACCTGAGTCCACCTGGCCTTTGCCAGAACAGTTTTATAGTGAAGGGCTTCAGGAATATTTTTAGGTATATCAGATACGTCTTTCCCAGTGTTTTGAATTTAAAGGAGTAGGATAAATGCCGTAATAAGTTAGGAAGGCAGTAGCCTCATTTATCAAAACGATAAGAGGACCCCAGATGACAGAATTATCAATATTTTGCAGGGAAGGAAGCTTGTGGTAGGATGAAGCAATGTCCTGCAGTGGGTTTGTGGCTTTGCCTTTTGGTCTCAGAACACTAACCTGAACTCTGAGAAAGCATTTGGGGAATAATATTTGTAGAGACAGTCTGGGTTTTGCGCGATGGTACAGATGAAATGTGAGTGGCATTTTGGGGTTTTGTTTTGGTTTTCTGTGGGTATAACATTAGACTAGGGTTCTGTGTCTTGGATTATTCTACATGTTTTGGGTTTTTTTTGCACTTTCTGAAGTCATTGTAGCTGCAGCTTGGCTGCTGTATTCTTACTTTAATTGGAAGCTGGCCAAGGGGATGATTGGCTAGCCTGTTTTTTGGAAATCTGGACATTATCTTGCTGCTTTGGGGCCTCTACAGTATTAAAAAGCCACAAATGAACTTCCTGGCATTTATTTAACAACATTATGGTTAAAGAACAATCAGTTTAAGCCTTCAGAGAATAGCTGGTGCAGAAGAACAAAAACACAGTCCACTGACATCTAAAAATGGCTATTTTCTTTGCTAAAGCAAAACGACTTGTTGGATCTTTGCATGGCAGAAAGAATAGTCCTGGGACGTAATATAAATAATAAACTACCACTAATAAATATAGCCCTTTCACTGTAGAGCTTTATGAGTACTGGTTAAGAATCACTTTGCCTCACTTGATCTGCCTGCGATATTCATTGTGTTTTGTGTCCTATCTTGAATTTGTGTTCTGGGATCTTGTCTTGAAAATGTCATTGCTATCTAGTATGTACCTCCCCTGGCCAGAGCCAAGCAAATATGCCTAGATTTAGAGGGGACAGGGGCCCACAGGCAGAGTTGCTCTGCTGTGTGTATGGAGGACCATTAAAAAGCCTGTTCTGTAGAAACCTGCTGTGGAGGGGTTGCTGCAGGGTGAGCCAGGAGCCCATGTGGTCCCTGCTGCCATTCTTTGAGGAGCCGAGTGACGTGGCCAGCAAGAAGCCCCCATCTGTGCCATGAGCCTTTGGTCAGCAACTTCTTGCAAGTGAGTTTTTCAACAGCAGAGAAGGGGACCCTGAGGGATGCACTTAAGGGTTTTTCTTCATCGTGTGGTTCTGTTTTGAGAGTTGTGGTAGCTGTAGTCAGCAATACTACAGATTTTCCCCTCCTACAGCCTGTCGCTGTGTGACATGCAAGTCACTAATGAGTAGCTAATTAGGCATAAGTGATCATGATTCTCTCTGTTTTCCTGTAATAAATAAATTCAAGTCCCTGTTCTCACTGGTTTATGAAAATGACCAATTTCATAGTGCTGAATATGAGTTTCAAGGAAAAAAAAATGGTAAAACATTTTCTTTTTCTGTCTAAGAACATTAAACTTGATGACCAAAGAGACAGAGAAAACCCAACAAAGAAAGGTTAGTACTATGGAAATCCCCAAGTGATGTGAAGTCTTTATAAAATAAAAGTTAAGAACTTCAGGAGACTGAAAAAGGCACACAAAAATCTCAGTGGTGAATAGAATTATGATTGAAATATCTTTTTTTTTCTTGCTTTTTTTTTTTAAAGAAGCATAGTAAGAACAAAAGTTGTCTGAACAAAAGAATGGGCCATTACTGGGTGAAAAATGCCCATTAGAATTAGAACAAAGTATTCATTGTGCTTTTTCAGGTGTCAGTAGAGCACAGGCTGCTGTACCTCGGCTAATGGTGATCACAAGATACGTAACACCCTCCTCCACCTTTGCTGTGCTACGGTGTGAACTACTGTTGCACTGCTGTGTGAGCTGTTACTATTAGGCTTATTTAAACATCTGGAGATGACAACTAATACCCAGAAGTCTTTAAAGAGTTCACTGGAGAGTTCTGTGGGTTATGAAGCTTGAATTTTTCAATGTGCTTTGAAACACAGCGAAATTACAGAGAGCTTGGGAATTTGTCACCAATGCTTTAAAAAGGAATCTTCTGGATAATTGCAAGCCTATCAATTTGGCTCTGGTCCTGGAAAAAGTAAAAGAAATTCTCCTGCTGGACTACGTTTAAACTTCCTGTCATTCTTTAAGACTAGTCACCCGTGAATTTTGGAAAGTAGATTTTATCAGCTTGACTCTTTATTCCTTTCTTTATTCTCTTATTTGAGAGATAACAAATATAGTTTGATCAATGCCATCATGTTGAAGTAATATATAATATGCTTCTGTGAGGCATGATTTTTTGATCAAGTAACTAGACTGAAATGAAATCAATTCGATGTGCTTCTTAAATGGACTAAAAGCTGGCAGACAGGCTATGAAACATGACTGTAAATGGGGAATCCTCACTGAACATGTGCCTTTCTGTTGGATCCTGTAAGAACTGCTTATTAGAAGTGACTATTTAACATTTTATTGATGACCTAGATGGTAAAAATACCAGTTTTCCACAGGACCACGGGAAATTTAAGAAAGGGGATAGCTACCTGATGCAAAGTGATCTAACAGTAAAGTGAGTGGAAGCTGTAGTGTACCATGAATAAGGTTTTAATGAGCGACTGTGACTCTCGGACATGTGCTTGTCAGTACTGACTAAGGGCAGAGAAGTATTTTACATATGCAAATCATATTGATTTTAGGAAGGAGGAAAAGAGTTCAACAGTGTCATGACAATAAAGGGATTGGAAAATTGAACCTCAAGGTTGCTATCGACTGGACTTGCCAAAGAGGGGTGGCTCAGTATCACTTGCTCCATTTATGTACCAGTTCTGGTTTGTCATATGGGAAAGCGTTCTTCAGTGCAGCCAGCAAAGGCATAACAAAATCCAGTGTCTGGGAGGTGAAAGTGCACTCAGGCAAGGTTTGCCGTTGTAACAGTGAGGTAAACTGAACATTGGGATATTAATATCAGTACCAGCACTATTTAAAAAGAAATTCTATTTAAAAAGGGCTGTGATTCTGGGAAAACCCATATTTTTTTCAGAAGTGAAATCTTAGAGAGCTCCTGCAGGAAAATATTACCTAAATGATGTCTTTTTTGTGTGTAATATGGCCATTTCCAAGAGGATCATGGACCTCTTTCTCCAAGGATTTAATCAGGTCTCTGAATGTGGATGAAACATAATTTAGTCTCTTGCTCTGCTCAGAATTTGTTATAGAATTGGCTTTATGTTAAAGTTTTTATTGTCAGGCATGAAAGCAGGGGAAGTTTTGTGTGTATTTTAGAACTTGGGAGATGCCTGTACACTGCACTCCTCTCTCCTGTTGCTCTTATAGCCTCTTAATTGAGACTTCCTAAAATGCCAGGATAAAGAGATGGGGAATTCGACTTCTTAGATATTCCCTCTGTTTTCTGATGCAGCTAGTTTGGGCCTTTAACGAGAGCAGCTGAATGTAGTGCTTGACTTTGGCTAAGATCACATTTTTACTTTGGGGTGGATGAGATTCTGGACTGCTCTTCACAGAAGTTTCATCAAAACCCTGGCAGAGAGTTTGCCTGTGACTGTATTTGTATTAGCACCCTTTGAAAGAATTTTGTGGCTCTCTGCAGGGCTATGATTGCTTAAGAGTATACTGAAATTTCTTAATGTTGAAATGTTGTGTGGCAGAAGACAAAAGCAACTTCAGCATTACAATTTAGACATCATGGTTAGCCCAAGGCATCTCAGGTGTACGGAAAAAGGTTCTGCTCCATGTTCTCAAGAATGAATAAGAGTTAGAAATTTGATCGTTAGAAAGCCCGTCACATTTAAGTACAGCCTGGAGTATCTGTCCATTTTCTGCTTATGCACTTCATTACTGACAGGGCCCCGGAGTTGGTGCACGAAGAAGTCTTGCATGTGGAACAGTCAGTTAAGGTTTTTCATTGCTGTTCAGTTGAATCCAGGTATTTCATATAAAGTTAGTCAAGTTAGTCCACTGGAACAATTTATCCTTCTATCTAACTAAAATTGAAAATAATGAAGCTGGCTTGCTTTGCAGAAGACTTTGAAATGACATGCCTAGATCATCTAGAAACAGAGTCAGGATTAGTATCTGTGAATCCTAAGCTGCTTTTCTGACTGCTGGACCATGATGATGACGCCACTAAATAGAGAATTTGGGAAGTACTCAAGTGCAAACACATAACTAAATTTTGGGTCTTGCTTTAGGATTATGCTTTCTAAAGAATGCTTTCTAAAATTGTGATAAGTTCTTTTTCAAATAGATCTTTTTTTTTTAAAATTTATAAAACTATAAACAGAAAATACGACTCTCCATGCTTGTTCTCAAGAAAAAATTTACATTTTTTTGCCTATGACTGTATAAATACTTGCTGTTACTATTAGGCTGTTCCAGTTACTGCATTGAAAGTCTGCCCTTTGTTCATGTTTGATTCTTGTCTTCCGTTTACCCCTGGTAAGAGCTTGCAGTATGGATTCTCCAGCAGTTGCAGCAACGTTTATACATATACTGTAAACATCAGTGGAAGTATCTGTCCTCTTTGAAGTGATGCCTTTAAATGATCTTTTCTCTGCAATTTTTGGCATGAATTGAGTTTCTTGTAAGAGCAGATCATTTGCCAGCAGGCTGAAAAAGAACGGCCGGTTGCTTTCCTTTGCTCTCCCTCCTCCTTCTCCCCCAACTTGTGCTGAGCTGTGCCCTCCTGTTTTACAGCTGGATTGTGGGTGCCTTTGATAAAGGACTGCCTGTCCTTCAACTGGGACTCAGTATAGCAATCTCTTAGTCCTGCGTCTGGGTCTTTAAGCATTACAGTCTACAAATTACCATCCTGATCTCTTTTTGTCTTCCACTGTCTTGCCGAAAGAGTGAACATGACTGTCTCAGTTGTAGCCAGAACTATCAGTTTCCTCATTGAGAAGGCAAGAGGGTTCCTGCTGCAGATGTCTGTGCTCCAGTGACTTGCCCACTGGTAGGTGTTGCAAACACACCTCAGAGGATTTCTTTTTACCTGCCTGACATCTCTGCTCTGAAGATTCCGGTTATTAAAGTTACCTGTATGAAATATGCTGGCTTCTCAATGACCAGCCTTGATGAAGAAGAAATACATGCTAATGGCACAAGCGTACATGCCAAGAGAGGATTAGTAATTAGGAGCTTTCTGCTTGCAGTCTAGCAACCAGCCATAGGTGCGGATTTTGTATGACCTGTAGCTATTTGTTGTCGACTCCTAAATGCAAGCACTGAAAGGATTAGCAGGTGATACTTTTCCCTATCCACAGACATCAGGGTGGCAGCGCACAAGAACTGCAGTGAGGTCATAAAAACAGTCTTTTTTTTTTTTTTTTCCCCCCAGGGCTTTAAAGATCAGCACTGTTTGTCATGGAGCTAAACAGCTTGGAAGTTGAACATCAGTTCCCACAATTGTATTTAAGAAGTGCTCATGAATCTTGACAGACTTATGAGTGATTGTAAGCAGCCCAATGGAAACAATAGGCCTGCAGTAGCCGTGGGATATGGGTGGGTGCCGTCGGCAGCGTATCTGTGCTGGTGAGGTCTGGCGCGGCAGGTAGGCTACGTCGGGGCAGAGCCCCAGGAGCTCGGGCAGTCACACCGCAGCACATCTGAGCTTCAGTTCCAGCTGTTCCTCAGCTGCTCAAGTACTGTGTCCGAAGAAATGTATTGAATAAAGTGTGTTTTGAGTGCTTTGGTAGAAGAGGCTCAACCATGTCTTCCCCTGATGCAAATTCACATCTGTTGAGGGTTAGGGATATCACCAGGACGGCATCTAAGAACATCCTAGCTTCCGTAGCTTTATAACCCCAACCTACTCTCTCAGTTTGGGGAGGCATATGTTGCCAGCTCAGGCTGGCTCAGAGAAAGGTAAATACAGATGGGTCTATATGTATGTGTGTTCACATATATGTTTATAGCTAAATGTTTTATTAACATGAATATAGTTAGCTGAAGAACAGAAAATTTCTGGAGAAGTTTTCTAGAACTGAAGGTCTTACGTGGCCAAGGGCAGAAAAGCTTGTGAAAGGGATATATTTTCTTTATGCCAAGACCTTATTTCTTGGAATATGAAGATACAGAAAGGGAGAAGCAGGATATAAAAAAGTGAAGTGGTGATATTGTTGATTGTGGTAATTGAGAGTAGACTGATAAAGGGGAGAAGTTGCATGTAATTTACTGCCCACTTACAAATTACAGAGGGAAAGAAATAGCTATTCTGCATGCTATGATATGACAAAGGCTTTTTTTCATCTGTAACTAAAAACGTACTGCTGTTTTGTAATTCCATGTAACTGAATCAGAATCAGTAAAACATTTTCCTTTCTTTTAAATGCAATTGCCTTTGGGTAGAAGAAGTTTCCTAATGTCTCCTAAACTCCTTAAGTGGTGTTTCTGTGAGTATACAGAGATCTGTTCTGCACAAAGGAATACCATAGTCCAAAATCTGTATTTTGGAAATACTTTGTGAGATAGATTTCTTTATAAGACGTGACAAACTGAATAGTTAATCGCATTGAAAAGGCTTTATGTTTAAAGTTTATTATAATATTAAATTACATAAATTTAATTTTAAGGGAAATCGTAGAATCATAGAATGGCTTAGGCTGGAAGGGACCTTAGAGATCATTTTAATCCAGCCTCCCTGTCGCCAGGGACGCCACCTGTCTTTAAAAAACCACCATCACGCTGTCGCGATAGAGCAGAGACACCGCTGGGATTCGAACCCAGGATCTCCTGTTTACTAGACAGGTGCTTTAACCAACTAAGCCAGCTGTTCTGTGGAACGTTGGGATGATAGTTCTGGGAAAAAAAAAACCCAAACATTTCTGGAAATATATTACTTAGGGCTAAAAACTGTTTATATACAAAAATCTTTCACACCCCACATGTATTAAATGCAGTGTACTCTGCCTATAAAGATTTTTTGCAGCTTACTGTTTGATCTGAACACCGTGTAATGAACAGTTCTGCTTGTGATGAAATTTTCTGTAATTGAAAGCCCAAATGAAGATGCCTACTAAGGAGGGAATAAAATGCACAAGCTATAATTAAATGGAGTCTCTGCAGTTACTATATGAGGTGCTTTTTATTTCTGCAACCTGGAATGCTAAGTTCAAAGAAGAAGCTGCAGAAGATGGAAAGAAATTGCAACCACTGTCACATGCAAAAGGTCAGTGTGACAAAAGACAGGTAAAAGAAAAGATGTGATCAGAAAAGGCATATTTTTGCAAGAAAAAAAAGGAGGCTTTTGCTAGACTACAAATAAAACCAAAATGCAGTGAAGAATTACTGGCCTTTAGAAACTAGGTACTTTAAACAGTGGAGGAATTCCACAGTCCAACAGTACGACACAGGTGGGAAAGATTATATTCTATTTATTGCACTTTAATTTCTATATCAGTCAAGGCATGCTGTTTTCAGAAAAAGAGATGTAATCTGATTATCTAGTAATTCAGGCAAACCATTATGGTGTTTAATTTGCAAATGCTCACGGCCTAGAACATCTCACTGAGCAGTTGATAGCACGAGGAAGAGTTAAAGCTGCGGGTTCAGCCTTCAGCTGTGCAGGGGCTGAGTTGGTAGAAGCAGCTACAGAAGAGCGAGAGGGATCTGCTACCTGGGCTTGGAATGAAATCGATAAGTGCATGAGACCGGATTTTCTTCCTCCCTGTTCTTCAAGGAGATACACACGCAGCAAGGGTTTGATGAGTGGAGCTGTTAGACTATATCAGAGGGATGCTACACAGGGACATGATACTTTGTATCCTGAAGCCTCCAGGGAGAACTACAAGACAACAGGATTAACTTGCGGAGTGGTTTCCCTCCTTAGACAGAAATTCTTGTCTGCATGATTGGAATAGATAATTGAGGGAAGACAGATAGTGCAGAATTCTGGAGTAGATTAGTTTTGCACTTTTTCTCATTGCAGCCTATGTCATGAAAGTGGGTATACTTCATGCCATTTTGGTTCTCCTTAAAGTCATGACACTGGATATGTTATCACTTCTGATTTTTCCAATTTTTACTTTCCTAAGGCCTGATATAATTATTTTCTCGTAACATATTTTCTGTTTCAGTGTCTTTATAACAAATTAGCATTGGTGGAGTTGGCAGGAGATTATATTCTTCCCTGACAAGCTAAAGACAGTATTGTTTACAGGACTAATTAGTTATCTTAGGAAGCCATTTTCATTAAGGCCCAGTTTTAAGAGTTGGTTAAGCGTAAGAAAAAGTGGTGACAAGGACTTTCTGTAGATGCCTATTAGGGAGGGTACTATGCTGCTTTAGTCTGACTTTCAGCATGGATGAGATCCAGGGATTCTTGCATCTGACTGTACTGCTAGAAAGTCATCTAGCTTTGATCCACCTGTGGCAACTGATGGAGGTTCTAATACAAGCTTTTGGAGAACAATCTCATGACTACTTATTCTGGTGAAAACCAGTGAGACTGAAAATAACTGAAATACCTTTCTCTTTGTGGAACAAATTGTCTGTCACAGGCATGCAACCTTAAAAATATTTTTAAAATTTAAATCTTTAGAAAGGTATACTAGCTTCAAAGAAGAATTAATTGATAGATACTCTTTGGCTTCTGCTGTGCTGAAATTCTCATTTCATAAGATCTCACTCTCTAAGCCATATGCCTTATTTCTAGACTGAAATAATCTAGGTTTAATTTCTAGATTCTACATTTTTTACATTCTTTTTGTCTTTTATAATTCTGCAACATAAAAATAATGAATAGGGATGTCTATTTTTGGTGCTTACATGGTTTGTAGGAAGCATGGATTTGGTTCATTTAGGTCACTCGGCACCTTCAATTCCAACCCCAGTCAGGATCAGAGGGATTAAAACCCAAACAGAATGCTTAGTTGCCTATAATTGCAAAAGAATATTAACAGGATAAAGTGGTACACTAAGGATCAGCAACACTTCCTTCTCTTCTGTACCTCAGGTACCTGATGCTAGTGGTTCTAAAGACTGTGTCGTTTTTGCCCTTGAAGTGAAGCTAGACTGTGAGAAGTACAGCAATAGATATATGGCTGATAGGATAAGTATTTCTTAGAATTGTGTACTGGTACATGAATGTTCCTGGAGTTTACTGGTACCCCACTGAGTTATATAGTATCTACATATAATATATCTCCCATTCTTTTTGTAAGGTTTTCTGGACATAATGCATTCTCACCTATGGTGATACTACTTTTGCACATTGGTCTTCTAACAAACTGTTTTATACTTTAATTTTCATGCCTGTTAAAAACGAACCTTAAAATGGGCTGCCCCCTTTTGGAGACAACCGGACTTTGTTCCAGTGTTTTTTAAAAGCAATCCCGAGGAGAAATAGCTGAGCAGAGCAAGCCACTGCAGTGCAGAACATAATTCATAGAAAGCATTTGATAATAGCATTTTTGATGATTCATTCTCCTGACTCAGATGGCAAAGAGAACCAGGCATGGGAACAGTGTATTTTTGCAATAAAAGAATGAGAGATGCGAGGGCAGGCTTGTTGTGATGACCCTGGAAATGACAGCAGGTTATTCTGGTGTCCGTTCTGGGCCAGGCTGCAATGGGTGAGGGAGCGGGAGGGAGAGCACAATCAACAAATGTATGAATACAATATAAATTAGTGAGGGATGTGGGGAAAATGTCTAATCAGGTCTAGCCGATGACTTTTTTTTTTATAATTTTGGCTGGTGAAGATCATTTCAGTTGCTATAGGGCATGCGGTATTGTGTGACATCGTAATTTTTTTCATAAATTGTTCTGTGAGATGGGGCAGTTCTGCACAAGATTGTTTTCCTGGTGTTGTGTTGTATTTGCATTACCCTGTGACTTACTAGCGATGAGATCTGCCTGAAGCTTTATGCACTGCTGAGCTGCAATAAAATCTCTCCACCCCGTGAGCGCTCAAGTATCTGAAATTGTGGTTGTTTTAATGGGATTATTTATTTTGCGTAGAGGGGCGCCAATCTGGGCCTCCCTTGCCTGCCTGGGCGCATCTGTCGTGGAGTTTGTTGGATTTTGGTAGCTTGGTGACGACTGCCTCTTTGCCAGTTTAGCTGAAACCAACCTGCACATTCAAAAGTATGGGGACAAAAGTGCCAGTATACAGACAATCATGTTTCTCAAGATATCTGGCTTAAAATGAAGAGAACAGAATTAGTGTAGCTCTTAGTAATTGGATTAAAACTATCTATCTTTGAACGAATTGCCATGCAGTGCAGTCTTCCCAGGGAAGCCCCTATTTGGGAATTTTTTGACTCGAATTGGGGCAGGAGGGAAAACCAGATGCACTGTGCCTGCGATTTGCATGGCTCACACCACATGTGGTCCAGCTAGATGTTCTCGACAGCCCTCGGCACACAAGAAGTACGTACCTGGTGACACGCCGGGTCAGAGAGAGTAAGTATCCCAGGAACAGAAGGATCTCTTTTGCGGGGAGATCATGGCCATATTTTCAATCTGGTCAGAAGACTTTTTCCCTTCTGCCTCTGAGGAGACCTTCAGAAAGGGTGGCCAGGTGTGGGATGTACAAGTTGCTGTGCTCAGGGCCTGGATGAGAAGTGGCCAGAGGTGCTATATGAGAGATTTCCCACTGAGCCCCAGCCTTCCTCACACTCTTGGTCCTACCGTGAATGTACAGTGGCTCCTCTGTGGGCTTGACTGCCTGTCAGGGCTGCATGCAGCTTTGTGTGGTGTGGGTGTACACAAACTCTGACTGAAAGACTTGGTGACACGATGACAGATGTCCTGCCCTGCCACTGGAAGCAGATGAGGGCTTGCTTGGCCCAAGCGCGCCAGCACAATGGATGGACACTTCAGGTAGAGTGCAAAGGACTGGTGTTTTGCTGGTTTCTGCCTCGTGCTGTCCATCAGAGGCTTGTTTGGGTTTATTTTTGACCAATGAAGCATAGGAAGGTCCTTGAAACCCAGGGAGACTGAAGGGAGCTGGGGCAATATAGGTTCCTCCTCATCTTTAATTTTGTTTCTTCCACTGCTGCCTCATGCATTTATGCACACTAACTTCATAAATGTGTAGCAGTCCGGAAACTTTACATCGTCTTTCCTTCAAAGTTGGCTTATCCTGGCTGGGAAGTCTTCCGCAACACTATATGAGTCACAAAAAGTAGCAATATGCTAAGTTAAATACAGTAAATGATTTATCTCCTCTCCCTCTGGTTTGTATTTTGAAATGTACGCTGCACGGTTTGATAGCTTCCTACCACTGCTGCCAGGCCACCTGTCCTGCACCGCGTCCAAGTCTTTGTCTCCAAAAATACCACTGCAGCTCAGACAAACAGCTTGGCACCCATGCCAGGGAAGACCTTTAAAATGACGATCTCATATCGCCACAACGGGAGAGAAAGGTACATTACACATCTGACCCAACACTTCACAACTACAGAGCTGGAAGTACCTCACCATGTCTAAAACGCAGGTAGTGAGTTGATCAGCATCTGGAAATGGGCATCACCTGGCTTCACAGTAGCTAATGTAGTATTACTGCTTTCTGTGATATAGTCTGATCCTTTTATCTGTTTGTTTGTTTTTCTTTTTTTTAAAAAAAAAATTAGTGACTCAAGTTATTATCATAGGTAAATTAGCCTTTTATCCCTTGCCACAAACCCAGATCTTTTTCTCTGCTTATTTTTTTTATTTTTTTTTGCCTATGTAGTGAAGCTGTCGTAAGTATGTAACACCACGTGGTGGCTGCGGACAGATGCTCGACAAAGTAGGTAAACAGTAGGTAAAGTAGTAGGTAAACAGGTGCTTAAGTGGGTGAACCATTGATATTTAGGTCTCCAGAAGCAGTAGGTTTGCTGCAGTTGGTTTAAATAGAATTTTCCCGTATATTTCCATGCCCAAGCTAGCTCGCGGCAGCCCAGAAGACAGCAGGGAGGCTGGCGCTGGCAACACCCTCGCTGGATAGGACTCTTAGTGCTGAGGCCTCAGATGCCACGGCTGGATGTTGGAGGGAGGTGGTGGCCCTGGCACTCGCCCACCTGAGCTGGCATCACAGTCGCTGGGACTGCAGACACTCGTGCTGGGCATCAAAGAGGGAGCAAGAGAATGGAGTTGCAGTTGCTTGTAATTTCTTTGTTTTATGAATCAGTGTAGCTGAACGTTTTTCCACAGAGGTGTAGGAAGAAAAAAGCCCCAAGTGGGATGCAGTCCTTGTCCCTGGCAGCAGCGTCCTCTGGTGTGCAGCAGGAGGACTTCAGGAATGAGACTTCCTTGCTGCTGGTCTCTGCAGAAGCCGTCATGATGGGCTGCTCAATATCCTCTGGGTCAAGGCCAGTATTGACTGTGAGCGAAATGTGACAAAACCACTTTGTAAGTGCACGGCAGTCAAAGGGACAATGTGAGGGAGGCGAAATGTCTCAAGTTTCTGCCTACGTGCAGATAGAATAAGGAAGCACGTCTGTTAAAACAAAAGGTCCGTGCTGCTTGTTTGATTTTAAGAAACTTTCCATCCTCCCATTGAAAGAAGCCCTTAGGGTGAACAGAGTGCAGTTGTGAGAGTTTAATATTGTTGGCATCTGTTTCTACCAAGGTTACATAATTGCTGTTTTCCTGGGAAATGAAATCATGGAAATGAAAAACTAAATCCACCAGAGCATAAGCAGGCACAACTTTGATTTCAGGCACCTGTCTGTGCCAGTATTTAATTTGGCACAGGAAACGTAGCATCAGAACGAAGATAAAAAAGTAGCACGAGAATAATGGCACAACTGGCATTCAGATACCGGGGTGTGAGAACAAGCACATCACTCCCCAGCATGGGAAACTTCACAGCGTGTAGTGTGTGGGGGCAACGAGGCCAAGGTCAGGAGTTGGTAAGGAGAATCCTGCGCAG
>NW_009712303.1:15201-32304 GCF_000703405.1 Apaloderma vittatum
GCTGTGTGTGCTGTGAGGTACACTTAGAGAAACCCCAAACCCCACATCTTAAATGAATTGGAAGGAGAGAAGGGCAAACTGCAACCAAAGAAGAGAAGCTGAAAGGCTGTAAGGCCTTTCCTCCGTCTCGCCTTCGCAATTATCTCTTATTTGCAGAGCTTCCATTAATTGGAATGCATTTCCTAATGAAATTAGGCTGGCAGCCAGTATTCAAGTCTTTTTACTGCTAGGGAAAATTTGTTCTTTGAGCAACTTGGCCATTGATTTTTGTTTGTGTTTTCATTCATCATGAGACTGTTACGTGCCAAAAATTCCACGCTCCATCATATTGCCTTGGACAGTCTGAGTTATTTGATTTATTCCTCCGCTCCTGTGTCTTGAAAACTGAATTCTACAGCAATGCCCTATTTGTAGTTACTTTGTTGTATTGTTTTCGCCACCATGACCTTTTTCTTTTTTTTTTTTTTTTCATTCCTAACAGTTGGCTTTCCTTTCAACTACCTATCTGTTAGGGCAGCATGAAATGCATGGCAGTGCGAAGAGACTAAGAATCCAAAGGATAAAAAAAATAAGGCTTCAAAAAATTATTGAAGTGACATTTGCATTGTGGGATTTCTGAATTTAAAAGGATTCTCAACCTTGCCTCCTTTATAGGGAGCACAGGAGCTGGACTATATCAGTAAAGAAGAGCACATTTTGAGAAGAGATCTTTTGACAAAGCAAAACTGGCAACACTTGAACTGGAAGGGGTCAAAAACCTGTTCAGACTGTGCTTTGCTTATCTCTTTGAATAAAGGTGGGACTGGAGAGAGCAATTACAGCACTTATTTGGATGTGGTGTCTTCTTTGCTTCTTCAGCCAGGTCAGGGCTGGATATGGCTCATGGGTATGGAAACAGCTTTGTTGACTGTACTCTGCAGGATACTCTTTGATATATTGGCAGTATCTACATGCATACCCTGTCCATCAGGATGAATTAATCTTTCTGCTACATTCCGATTGCACCATGTATATCTGTACTCGTCATCCTCTGTAACAAATATGTATCTTATAAAATGTGTGCAGCCAATTTACTTTAAGTAATTGATCCACTCGTCTCCTTTCTCATTCAGCACATAGGAAGAATTGTGAGCAAGGCTGAAAGTTAGATGAAGAGAGAATGATCTGAGTTACCTGCAGCTCAGAATGATCAAAAATACGAGACTGGCTTTAAAATTAATTTTTGAAAAGCAATATGCTTAAAGCTCATCTTAGTTTCTTTGATGTTTGAGACTTAAATGAATGCACTCAAATTTACCCTTACAGATTTGTCTCAACACATGCTAGCCTAAATGGTTGTGAATTAGATCTTAGTCACCCAGTATCTACAGCAACTGGAAGTATAGGGATGAAACCAGTATTGTAGGACCTGTGACTGAAATTAGGCGAGAAAAAAATCAGTGCAGTTCTGTACTTTTCAGGATTTTACTGCAATTTCTTGAATGGTGACATTCTTTTCTTCAACCGACTAAAGCTTCCCTCTGTGTGTATGTATTGGACTGTATATATGCATGGAAACTCACAGAGCCACTTACTTAAAAAAATAATCTCGTAGGTGTATTTTTATTCTTTCTTCTTATGATTTAGGTAAGTTTATTTCATACCCAGAAAGCAAATAGCAGAATAGTAGTCATCTTCAAGAGATAAACAGTTGCCATGAGAAGTCAGACTGAGAAATTATGCTGAGAGCCCCTTAATACCGTGCATGTTATGGATGATGTGAAGAATTTAGCGGTGTGGCCAACCCATGCTGATGGGGAGAAAGAAAGTCAACCAGCTTCCCTTAGCTGCCTGGCTGAGGCTGTGTCCTCTTTGTGCAGCTACAACAGAATTGTGTGTACAGAGAGTAAAGGAATAATGGACTAGTTTAGTGGGATGTTCAACTGAAACAGTTCGCAAAGAGAAGCAAGCCTCATATCAAGATAAAGATGCTTCTGAGGTTATTGGAACAAACAAAAGAGGCTTTAGGGATGTCTTTCACTGGAAAACTACAGAGGGAGCAAAAAGGAGTGTTACAGAGGGTGGTCTTGGGAAGGAAAGAAGGGCAGGTATATTTACATCAGGTTGTTTTAACTATCCTCTGAAGACACATAATAGAAGTTTGCCCTCTCTGGCTGTACAGATAACTCCTGGTGATCACTTTTGAAGCAATGCGTTTATCAGCTACCTATAATACGATATCAGAACTGCACTAGATATCACAGCAACTTGAATGGGCTTTTGGTCCTACATTTACAAACAAAGGGTGGCATTTTACACTAATGCCAAAACTGATTAAACTCTCCACTGCAATGCTCTAACAAGCTCTGGCACTTCTGTGAAATTTGCAAATAAAATGTCTTCGTCAACTACTTCTTCAGGTTATTGATTACTGACTAGTGAATAGTCCTCAGCCCACCTCCCATCTATAATGAAGACGATATTCTATGCATTTCTTTGCATTATTCACTTCCTTCTAATTTTGAGATGTTATAGAAAATCTAGCAGGCTGTAACTAGCTCACAGTTGTAGTCTTCTCCTGTATGTTATAAAGTAAACAAGCTGTCCACCTTCTCTTCCTAAAATTGTAGCAACAAGATCATAAAGTGATGGAAGGCTTTTGTGGATTGTTTCCTTCACAATGTGCAGCTGCTACCTGACTCTTTCCATTCACAATGAAATGGCTACAGAAAACAAGGTGTACAGGTGAAGAAGAACATAACTCTGGGAAGAACATGTAGTACCTCAGTGATGCTAGAAATACATTGCCACTGGGGAATGCACTGGTTTATGGTATTGAAATGATCAACTCTCTCTTTAGGGTCTGAAATTCTATGACTACTGATATGTTTACAAAAGCAATTTCTGCTTTCTCCTATGTCTGCATTGTCGCTATCTTAAATATGTTATGCATAAATATGGAAGAGGAAAGAAATACAAATATGCACAACATGCTGGTGTCCGAGACCACATTGTGAGACTCAGCGAGCATATAAACACACTACCAGAATAAGATCATATTTGACTGTTGCAAAG
This sequence comes from Apaloderma vittatum, assembly GCF_000703405.1. Taxonomy (NCBI): domain Eukaryota; kingdom Metazoa; phylum Chordata; class Aves; order Trogoniformes; family Trogonidae; genus Apaloderma; species Apaloderma vittatum. The sequence goes on from NW_009712303.1 coordinate 18,256, forward strand.
TTTGCTTTTCCCAGCAAAGAATTTATTTGCTTTTCATTCTTTTTAATAAATGGAGAACGGACATGGATTTGTTTTGCCTTCCTGTCTTTCGCAAGAGCTGTTTACCTTGTATAAATAAACCAAAAGACAATGTTTCAGTAGAGTGCCTGATTGACAGAACACAAAGTTGCAGCTAAAAGTATTCCTGTAGGATCTTCCACACTAGGCAGTCCTAGGAAGGAGAAGCTGCCACTTCCCGTTGCAGAGCAGGGTACAGGAAAGCACCAACACAGTGCAAAGAATGGCAGGGGTCGTGTGACAATTGATCATACAGGTCTTACTGTCAAACTCAATTTTTCTCTCTGGGGATTGTGTCCTGATGCTGTTATGGTAAGCGCCTCATCTCCTGGTTCTTCCAGCCTGAGAGGTAGGTGGTTAATTTTTAAGTAGTTGATAGTTCCCTCACCTCTTTCTTCATTTTTGTCTTAAATCGATTGACTCTACTTGCAGTTCTTCTCCGCTGACAGTAGGTAAGCAGAGGGTGATGGTGATGTGGTGTGTGGACTAGATGGCCTCCTTTCTAATCTAAATTAGTCTATATTTTGGGACAGAATTCTCATACAGACTCATCTGGGGAGTAGTAGATATCTGTGCTGAAGGAGAAAGTGTGATGGCAGCACTCGAAGACAGTTCTACGTTCAAGAGGTGAGCTTTGTTGGATAGTAAATGGAGACTCGAGACCTGCCCCAGGACACCTACAAAGTGTTAAGAGCGGCTTGGCTGTTGATGTTGATCAGTGTCATGCACAGTGGTTGAAAAGGATCAGTCCGTGGTGTATCTCTCTAGGCTGACTAAAAAGGGGGTGCTGCACCATGACCATGTATATTCTTCACTTGTTATCATGGTAGCCAGCACAGCTGAGACTTGTACCAAGTAGTACTCTCCCAAGCAGCTTGAGCATCTTCTAGGAACCAGGAGAAAATACTTGTGAATTAAATTTTTCACACCTATGTTATAAACTTAAAATATTTCCTACTATGAGAATTCTTTCCAAATCCTTCAGGCTAATGATATAATGGTGTTTTCACTGGAGACAAGACATGATATACAGATTTTTTCTTTTTACTTGAAGACAGTGATTGACTCCAGACTTGTCCAAGTGATTCTCACTGGAGGAAACAACAGCACTTTAGGTCTTGCTGCTGAGCTGCTTCATGCTACAGCTCTGTGACCTCTGTGAATGCTACTTGTTTTCACTGTGATTGCAGCTCCCTGTGCTGCAATGCATTCTCCCTCAGGTCTGTGTCTGTGCCTGAAACAGCCACTGTGGCTCACATACAGAGAGGGGTTTTGAAACTACTGATGGAGAAGTGGTGATGGTTTTGAATGAACTGGAAGGTGAGGTGAGGCCTGAGTTTCATTTTGCATTGAGATTCTGTGACCTTTGCATATTTGGAGTTCAGCCCATCCAGACAGTGGCCCTTTTTAATTTTTTTTTTTTGCTCCAACATTTTAAGTTGTAGTAGTTTCAGAAGTTTAAAACCATGGTTTTTTACACTTACTCTGAGAGGCCAAAGTGTTTTGCAGGCCTCCAGAGAATGTACGTATGGACTTGCAGATCTGGGGTAGCCTCAGGAAGAATGCTGAGCGGCACAGAAATGTGGGAAGCCGGAAATATGTTCAGACACATTTTTATGGTTTATCCGAGTGTCCCCTGTGGGACCAGATCTGAGGGTTTTTCCAGGCTTACACAGTCATTGTTTTGATACTAAAGCACAGAAGGACTAGGTCTGCTGCCTGGCCGTGTAGAAGCTGTGCCAGGGCCTATAGGCACTGTCTTTTAAACTCTTGCCATGAATAATGAAATACTCGGAGGTTTTTCTGCAGTCCTGCAGCAGGGAATTGGTACTTCTGTAGCCTTTATTCCTCTTCCTAGAAGGAATTGTCTGTAGCAATCCAGTGTAATGCTTTGCCATCAGGATTACCTGCTGATATTGCCTTGATAGCGTTCTCTCTCTTTTTTTTTCTTTTTGTTTTTCTTCTTTTTTAGCATTTTGAAGTTACAGTTTTTAGCAGTTGATGTATCCACTGATTTACCGCTTTTCCTACATCCTCCCCCCTCGCCACCCAGTTTCTGCGGCGTGGGAAGGCTAGACCCTCCCAGAGGAGAAGAGTCACGACAAAACCTGCAGTCAGGCAACAGTTGTACCTGGCATCCAGATGCTTTCTGCTGGTGTTTTTGAAGGTGTTTCCTCTGGGCTTCTGGGAAAGCTGGATGCCTTGCTGGTAGCGTTTTTGTACAGAGGAGTGAGGAGAGTTTGGGCAGCTGCACTACAGCTCTCTTTCCAAGCTAGGTAGCAAGGTTTTAGTACCTTTGGAGTAGTAAATAAGGCCAAGGAGCATATAATTTTTCCTGTAATTCATGCATATGCAGGCTGTGAAGAGGCAGAGTTGTGTCTCTCAGGGATATGCTGCGAACACACCACAACAGGAGCTGTGCAGTTTCACTGGTAATGAAGTCGATGTCACAAGTGTCTCTGTCTTTCCTTGAGCTCAGGCAAGCCATAGAGTAATAAAACAAATTCCTCCCAGTCCTTTCCCCCAGGTAGCACACAGCTATGGGCAGTGATTGCTTCATGTCCCCCACCTCTCATCTTGAATACTTTTAATTTCATACACTGGGTTGCACCTAAGCCTCTTCTCCTTGTTTTCATTGATGGTTCATGAAATTCGAAGGTCCTGCCTGTTTTTCTGTGACAGGAGGGAAGGGCACTGCTGTTCTGTGGACCCACTTGCTCATGGCTTTCGCCAACTATGTGCACAGGAGTTGGAGGGAGCTCCTCTCATTCACTCTTCAGAGCCTGCATTTTTTGGCTGATGGTACTGGCTGTGTTTTGCACAGTGGCCAAGTTGGAAATAAAATCAGCGGCATACCTGATTTCTGTGGGTTTTTTTGTTTGGGTTTACAGAAGACCCTAAAGTCAAAAAAGGAAACCTGTTCACTGAAATCAAGTCTTGCTTGAATGCTGTATTAGACTTAGTGATAATATTGAATCATGAACAATTTTGGTCAGAATTTTACAAGAATTGTATTGATTAGTCTTTTTTATTCTTCCACATATATGTCTCCATTGTTTCAGACTGAAGGAACAGAGAATGTAGTCTACACTGAAATGAGTTTTTTAGTCATTTGTCTGTGAAAAAAGTACTTTTTCCATGAATTCAAACTTTTTACTTTATTGGTAATAAAAATGCAATTTTCCCTTGCTGATGCTGGTCTATACAATATACTTCTGAAGTGCTGCCACCATCCTGTTCTGAGTATTTTGGGGAAATTGTGACATTACTTGTTCAGAACCTCGTGGGACTTGCAAATCTGTTTTCTGTTTTGTTATGGGTTTTTTTGTGTGTTTCCTCTTTTTAAATTTATACTGAAGGTGGCTTGAAAACCAAACTCTGTATCCAAAACAGTTACAAAGCAGGAAATTCTCTCTTCTAGCCAAGTCCCCCTCATCCAGTGGGAATCTGAGACTTTTGGTCAGCTCTAAACCAGACACCTTTGAAGCATGTGTCAAGAATTTGTATTGTAGTATTGCTACCTCCTTTGGCACATTAAAACACAGTTTTCAGGATAGCCTAGATGTGTGTGATTTCTCATTTCTCACTGTCCGTTTGGCATTGCAGAACAGCCTTTCCTCTACTTCTGCTTAAAATAAAACATGTAATTTATTTGTATTTTCTGTTCCAGTTACAGAGGCGTGTATCAGTCTTCTAGTTTGAATCCAAACTGTTTGCTTCCTGGGCTGTTTTCTCTTTGCTCTCCTCCCAGGGGTTTGTAGCTGGGTTTCCTACAGAAGCAGAAGCCTGGAAAACTCTCCAATACAGAAAAGCTGTTTTCTTTTCTCATGTTGAAGTAGGGTTTTAGTCAAAGGTGTTCAACACTATGAGCTTTTGGGCCACTTTCCAACAACATGATAAAAAATAAATTCTACTTTGGTCTTTCGTATAGTCTCCTATTTGCCCTCTGGCTTCTTTCCTCCCCACTTCTCACCTAAAAAGCTGGGTTAAATTGTGACCTAATACTTTTGAGTGCATTTCCAAGTCACGGAAGTGTATATTCTTGCTGAAAGAATCTATTTTTTAATTTTAAATCCTTGGCTTGGCATTGCCAGATTACCATATGGAACAAGTTCTAATAAGCAGCCAAGATATAAATAAATTCAGCAAGAACATTACGAGCAAAAAACCAAAGACATCCCTAATCTTCCAAACAGTCTGTCAGGCACCACTTTTATTCCAGTGGGGAAAAGAGAAGTAGCTAGGCAGGAAAAAAAATCTCTGCAATTAAAATGACAGCCTTCAAAGTTATATATGTTAGATGGACTCTGACAGATGTTCCCCCTACCCCATCTCTGAAATTATGTCCTATGCTCTCTTACCCTGGCTGTCCTACTCTTCACCAGACCGACTGTACAAGAGTTTAAGCAGCACTTTCAGAATTCACCCTTACGTGATGGGTGGCATTGCTTGTGTTTTCTGTGCACTGGACTGTGATTCCTCATTTCGTACATCACTGATGAACTGCAGTGGCTCCAGAAATCCACATCATTTCATGCCTGAGCATGCATACATATAGCGAGAAATTTTCTGTTGATGTTCAAAACTTTGGGAACATGGGGTTTGTAGGGTGATACACACAGACATTTGTTTTTGACTACCTCTCTGGAGCCAAAGAGTGAATAATGCTTGATACTACAGTCCAGTGACTAGCCTGTGTTATCTGTGTGTAATATGCAAGGAGTTTGTGCCCAGGTAGAAAAATTAAAGCTGGAAATCCATCTTTGATTTAAACCCGAAACTCTTCAGACTTCTGCTACATCCTGACCCAATTCTAGCTCTATTGTTTGAAGGTCTGTGTGAGCTGGCTCTATTTGAGCTACAGCAGTAACGTGATGAAAGCCTTGTCTTCCTTTGAATGGAAAACAAGAATTACCCTGAACCTTCCGAGAGTCTGTTTATGTGAGATTCTGCAGCATTGTTACATCATCCTAAAACACCTCTGAATAGTCACTATTATGAAGCAGTTAAAAACCAGTTTGTGATTAATAGTGGTAGATAAGTTGCAGGGTCAGCCTTACCTGCTCTCTAGTGAGGCTGCTGCCAAAGATTCTGTGGAAATGGTGAAGGCTGCCAAAAAATAACGCATGAATGAACAGTTCAGAGGCCCTGCATTTCACAGCAAAGCATCGCTTTCTGTCCAGACAGTAGCAAGTTCAAAGTAGCTGGTTCTCATTTCCACACACCATGGCACAAATCCTCAGGTTTTCAGGACTCTGGTGCTTCCAACAGGGTTTTTGTTAGAGTAAGTGTTGGTAGTTTTCATCATTTCTGGAAAAAAATCTATATTGCTGGAAAGAAACCTAGCTGAAAGCAGGGCTTTTTTTTTTTTCTTCTTCTCCCACTAGGCTAATACAAAGCTGCTGCTGCTGCATCTTCCTCTGAGTGGCCTCAGCACAACACCCTTGGAATTAAGAATGACTCATCTTGATGGGGGTCTTCCTGTTGGGATATTGGAAATAAACACAGTTACTGCAGGGGACTTAAAGTACAGTCATTTGGATGATGAAACTTGAGGCATTGCTGGGTGAGGAGAAGCTGCAATCAGAAAGCTGTCAGAGGCAGCAGAGAAGCCCTGGGGGAAGAGACGAACAGAGTAATAAGATATGTCCAGAATGTTTTGCCGTTAACTTAAAATATTGTGGAAATAGAATATTGGCTCTTGGTTAAATCACGCAGAGACTTGGAAAAGGGCTTTGAGAGACACACGGGCATTGTGCAGGATTGCTGCAACAGCTGGGCCAGGCTCTATCCTGTCTGTACAGTAGCCGTATGCTTCAGGTGTGGTTGAGAGCAAAATAAATAGCAGAACTGCTCTGAACAGTTGATCTGAACTTCTTGCATTAAAACCTCAATTCTTCCCTTCCTTTGCCCCAGCCCTGTTGAGACAGAAGTGAATCCTTATGAATTTCCTTGTGGAAATATGTTCATATATACCAGGTAGAATTTGTGAGTCAGATCTGGGCTCATCTAAAGGTCTCTTATTCATTGTTTAGGGTTTTAATCAGTCTATTTAGAGCTCATACAAGCTATTGAATATTCAAGATCATTAGATGAAAGTGTGAAATCAGATTTTTCTTTTTCCACATATATATTTTTCTGGATTTTTTTTTTCTGTACACAGAGCTATTGATAGTTTGGGAAGCTATGACTTTACAAAGAAACATTTCTGATGACTAGAGGAGTCCATTATGTGAAGCTCTCCTCTGCTCAGCTTGATGCCTTGTCCTGCTGGTTTGTCTTTCTTGCAGTTTTTGCTGCAACTCTTGTTCCCCACTTGTCTGCCCAACCCTCCCTGTGGGCTCTGAGCTGCAGAACCATGCCCGGGGAGGGCCAGGCTATTCTGCATCAACAGAACAAGCTTTCAAATCTGATCATGTGGGGAAAGTCTTCACAGAAGATGCAAATATTCAACTGTTGGGGTTTTTGTGTTTTTGTCTTTTTTTTTTCCAGGATGGGAACTTAAGATCTTGGAATGTTTTCTTGATTTCTGAAGCCTGACTTCTGGATGTTGAACCATTAAAGAAAAGGTATGATTCACACCCTGGAAGATGTTTTCCATGTGCATTGTAAAAGCATCCTCCTAAATCATGGCATTAGACCTGCTGAATGCATGCAATAGCTAGAAGATTGTTAAGTAAAATGAAATGAGATTTTTTGTAACAATCTTGCTCTACAGCTACTGGTCTCTTCCTTCCATAATGATGTGCTAGAAGAAACTCGTGGCAGACGTAAGTCACGGGGGATACTGCCATTTCCCAGCAGGATGCCTCTGTTCAGATGTCCCATTTTTCGTCAGGCAGTACTTTGAGGAGTTGACCAGTGTCAAGGGGAATGAAAATCTGGAAGTGAAAAGAAAATGCTTAAGCCTCATAATTTATAAAACTAATGTACAAGTTAGTGCCGATTATGAAACAAACTTGTGCTATAATGCTTGGACATCATCTGTCTGGTGGGGAAGAGGAGTACTGTGATGCAGTAAATCCCACAAAAAACAAGATGAATTTTTAGTGTGCTGTACACCAGGATGCAAGTGCTGCTTGTGCTGTTAATATATGCACAACATAATGAGTATTATTGCTATCATTAATCATTTTCATTATAATTAATGTAGCTACAGTATAAGCCTATTGAAAAATAAGAGTTAAATGAAGAAAAGAATAGAGATTACACAATTATTGTATCTCAACGAAGCCCAGTGCCATAGAATTTTACCTGTTCCACAGCAGAAATGTCAGCCAGCAATTGCAGTTATGTGGCCATAAAGTTAAATGCTGCTCTATGCTTATATACTAATCACAGAGTCAAAATGACTGAGGAAGCTCAAACATCACTCACAATAAGTTGGACAACTTCACAACTAAGTGGTATGTGATGCTTCATAGTCCCCTGCTAGTTACTTTAGATAAGATTTTACATCCTTTTTAACTTATGTAAATATGTGAGGATACACGTCTCACTGAAAGATCCGTTTGATTTTTGTCTAAAAATGGAATTCTTACTCTTTTCTCTCTACATGATCCTGCATCATGCTGTTATTAAATAAAAACGCACTTCACCACACAAGTTGGATTCTTATAATGTGACATTATTTATAAAGTCTTGTTTCTTAAATACTTCATAGATGCTTCTATTTGAAATCTAGCTCACCATAATTTACACTTCAGGCATTCAGCATTATCTTAGAGTGTGGAATTCAAGTTTACATTAATCAGAAATTCTGAGGAGAAAACTCTTGTAACAGTGCGATTTCATATCACGTCTCTGTTGATTGTGGGAATGAATTTTTTTATGGAAAAATCTTTGAGAGCTTGTATAACACAAACTTCCTTTTTCTCTGGCATAATTAATTTTATGGTGTGAAGCAAAGATGCATTTTATTTAGTGTACGCAGAAATACTGTGCTTTTAAGCTTTTGCATGCTGAGCTTTTGTTGTTGAATCTTGAAAAAGCTGCTGAGAAGAACAAAAGAACCCCAAAACTTCAGATTAAATATATTTCGAAGTCAAAGAAAACGTGACCAATAATGTTCGATCATGGTGCAAACTTTAATTTCATTTAGAGCTGTATTGAGAATTTGCTGTATTTTTGGTCACTGTTAAAAGTAGGAACATCTTCATTCGTCTCCTTCAAAGAGGGGAAAATTGAAATAGTGTTGTAGTACAGGATAAAATACTACAGGTATAGACGCTATATAGGCCATTAAGAGAAATCACTGCACGTGGGAAATGAATGGATCTGAAGAACCAAAAGGAGCACAACAACAGTGTTGTATCTCTGAGTCCTTTCTGACTCATACATCTAGTGCAACTTTAAGATGAGCAGCACACGGGATAATTGGCAGTATCTAGTATGCAGTTCCTAAGCAATAAGGTGGCCATAACTGTTATTGCTTGCCAAAATCAAATGAGAAACAGAAAAGTCCCCGAAATAACAAAGGTGAACTGCTGTTCCTGCTGAACAGTACTCCTGCTCTGTCTCTGACAGAGGAGAAATGGGCCCCTTGGTTGGTTTATCTAGTGGACACAGAGGTTATATGTGATTTAAGTCTGTTGCGCAAATGTTGCCATGGTGGAGAACGGTAAGTATCTTTATGTTCCTTGTATAAACAAATGGAAACACCATTTAAATATTTTGTGTGTGTGTATGCAAAACTTTAATGTTAACAGCTCTAAGAATAATAAAAGAGGAATATATTTTCAACAACTTTCATATTATATCACCATTTTGAGTGCGGTGCCCTTGACTTATGTTAGTGTCATAATGCAAACACTGAAGTGTTCACTTGCATTTTTCCAGACCTATCTCTTAAGTTATACAGAAAGAAGGGAAGAAACCACTAAAATATTGAAATGAGGAGAGGCTCCTAGTTTTAAACAAGAAGGAAAGTTATTTGCAAAAGTGTAACTTTCCACCAGAGGTTTTTAAAATAAAATGGATTAATCTAAAGTGCTAAATATGTAAAAGTTTGAAGTGAAACAGTACCAATATTCTCATACAGTACTCAGAAAGATTCATTTTTCTGTCTCTGCGAAAGGATCTCTTGTACATACTCATCCAGAATTTTTATTAAGAAGTTGTCTGCAATTTATGCAATAAACCATTTAGGGCAAACACATTTTGACTGTCGATCTCATTGAGTAGCTACCAGACAATGGGGATTGAAGTTAAACAGAATGCCTCTCCTCCGTCGTCTCTGAGGAAGAAAACAGTTTACAAGCTTTTCAATTTCTCATCTGCCTCCTATCTTTCAAATGTTTCATAGAGAAACTGTGAAGAAGACAGTCAGTATATATATATATATAAAGTATAGCACAACTCTTCAAGTGATTCAAAAATGTCAAACCACTTAATTTTATAATATTCTCCTTGATGGTTGCATGAGGAATAATAGAAGAATTGCTCTGCTGAACAGCATTCGGTGCAGGAGAATGTGCAGCGCTTAACAGAAAGGTAGCCCAGGGTAAACAGGAATAAGGGAATCTTGTGGTTCTGAAGAAAGAGAAAAAAAAATCAGTTTCAAGTTTGATTTCCTTGGGAAAATATTCCACGAGAATATTTGCAAGTTATGCAAAAGTGTAACATTCCACTAGAGATTTTTTTAATAAAACAATTGCATATGAAGTTCTAATTACATGAAGGTTTGAAGTGAAGCAGTACCAACAGTCTGCTACAGTACTTAGAAAGGTTCCTTTTGAGTGAAAAAAAAAATGCCAAAACTTCCTTCGAATTTTCTCTCAAACTCTCAGTGTTTCCATACCAAGTCTGATGGAGGGAGGAAGAAGAAAAAGGCAACACCAGGAATTCTGAAAAATTCTGCTGCACTTTTTTCCAAGAGTCTCTCCTCAGAGTAGGTGGGATTCATTTTGGCAAACTTTACTACAGCCTGGAGGTGCCTACCTCTGCGCTATTTTAGGTTCCCTGTGTGATCTGTGGAGAAAAGTGGGCTCTTTTAAGGCGTGACTCATGTAACCTATTTCAAACACCTACTCCCATCACATAAGATGTCCATATAGGAGCCAAGGGTGTCTGGCTCAGAAGTATATGTCTACACTTGGCCAGATGAGTCTTACCCAGTATGTCTGTGCTGCAGACTGCCAAGAAACAAGATAAATTTAGCTGTATAGAGCTCAGTGCTGCCACAGTGGAGTTTTTAAAAGCTAGCTCAGGTATTTCTGACTCTACAATATAGTTTTCCATAAGACAGTGTCCACCTGAGATATCAGAGAGCCTCATGGCACTCATAACTCAGGTATTTCAGGCTCTTTTTCCATGGCTGCCATCCCTAACTGGGCATCATGGTGCATAGCCAACATGCAGTCAGGAAGCTCTGGAAACCACCCCATGTGCAGTGGAGGACTAAGGAAATCAGAGGTTACCTATATATGTATCGTGAAGAAATACCCAGTAGGAGTTAAGGTATGGTATGGCTTCTGTACTGGTGAAACTGCTGCAGAGATCTGAGTCCAGTCGTGGTGCTGGTGTTTTAAATGCCTCTGAAATCTGTGGAGCACAGTCAGAGTTCTGGACATACTGGCTGTCAGTAGAAGTGAGGAAGATCAATCTTTTTATTTTTTACAAAGAGAAGGTTAGCACATTACTTTATTGGGCTTTAAGAGTTGCTATACAGCGACATTTCTGATACAGGATGACAATTTAATCTAGTGAATGAAAGTGTGATGCTATACCATCTCAAAAGTAAAACCAGATTAATTCAGGCTACAAAAAGAGCATATTTTTTTTACAGCAAGGCTAAATAACTGCTGACATAACTTTATCTAGCAGTTTTATAGATTCTTCTTTTCCTTTAAAATTCTTTTTAATCTAGATATGATACAGCACTATGGACTCATTGCTTTCATGAAGGAATTAAACAGTGAAATGTTATGGCCTGTGAAGGGGGACTCCGAAGATATCCCTTCTGGCCTAAAAAGTTGTTTAATGGGCCAAAGGCAGCATCAGATCCCAACGTCTCAGTCCTGGGAAATCTGCATTTCAGAAAGGGCTGTGCAGCCTTTCCCATTTCCAATACAATCACTGTCAATCACCTGCTCCTATCTTCCTCACATTCTGTTCCTTTAATAAGGTTTTTGATCTGAAAATGTGCTCAGTGAACTAGCTTTCTGTGAGCTGGACTCATTATATAGAAACGTAGATAAGGAAGCTGTAGGAGTAGAGCATGCTGGAGCTGAAGGTCGTGACTCAGAGATATGTCACAGGGAGGTTCTATGTCCTGGGCTTAGATTTGAGGTATTTTACTTTTGCTGTTAATTCTCTGCTGGATTTTTTTCACAGTTATATTACAGAATACCTTGGAAGACCAAATATAAATCTCCCATTTAGTTTTAACAGAAGAAAATGAAATGAATACCTCTCGTTAACTCCAGGCAACAAACAGAGGTGCCAGTGTCAGCAATCTAGTCTGTCTTTGCTTCTCATAGAATCATAGAACAGCCTAGGCTGGAAGGGACCTTAGAGATCAGAGTGGAAGAAATTTGAATTGTTGCTTTGCACCACTCTCTCGAGGATGCTTTCTTGATAACTAAAATGATAGGATATAAATCTTTGCTGAAACTTTGTTATTAAATGATAGGTACCTCTCCCCCTTCCGCTGTTTCCCAAAGCTTACCTCCGTATCTTCAGTGCCAGTGCTAGTGCCAATTTGTCTATTTGTTGCTCAGACTTTATTGAGACTGAGTACGGTCTTGGCCACATCTGAATTTCTCATCTGTGAGCTAAAGATGTTTCTTTTTTGAATATTTTTGGCTTAGGCAGAACTACAGTGTTTCCATCAAAAAAAGCACAGAATTACAATTCTGTATGGTCTGCTTTGTTTTGTAGATGTTACCCTTCAGGGTATGTTCTCCCTTCTCTGCTCAAAGCATGCAGGACACATATCTGAGTTGAACTGTGAAAGATTCTTATACCTATCTTTACCAAGAGGCTAAAAAACGTAATACATCTTGGAAGATATATTGCAGCCAGAGTTCACAGTCCCTAGAGAAGCATGGAAACATTGATTGCATGAACTAGTTTCTGAAGCTGAAATTTGTTTTAGGGTGGAAACATCTTTTGGTTTTTGCACAATTGGATTTCTACTCTGCAATTAAATAAAAGCAGTTTCCCAGAAAGCAGAAGCAACTTGAAGAAGTGGTGCATTTCACAGAAGAAAAAAAATTGCCATAGTTAAGATTTAAATTTTGTCACTGATCCCATCCATTTCTTCTTGACAGAATGGCAATATCAGTCATCCATCTGCATGATGGAGAGATTTTGAGAAACATCTCATCTAGAAATCAGACCTTTTGCGTAAACGCTTTCAGATGAAACTGCATCTTACAGATGTTTCTTTCAGGAAGGGCTGCTTCTGCATGGGAGTGAAGGTATTGCTCTTCCTCTTCCTCTTCCTCTTCCAGGCCCACTCTGTGCTCCTAGTTCTCTTGGTCTGGTCCAATCTATCACACCTCCTGCTTGCTTGAGGGCAAGCCAAGGTTATTGCTCACTTCCTGCCTGCTTCTACTCAGGAGTGAGGAGGTGGATAAATTCTTAACTAAGGTTCTTTTCCTATAGTATTTGTTCTTAGGGGTCCTCTTTTTCCTTGCCACAATGCCTTTTCATCACCTCTTCCCACCAAAGCATTCGTGAAATGCACATGACCTCTTATAATGCTGTTATTTCTTGCTGTTGGCTTTGAAAAAGACAGTGATATTGATAACTGAAGTATGCTGTGATATTGCTGTGGTATGAATAACACTAGACCGTGGGCTTTGGAGTGATTTTCTAATAAAGAAGGGCTTATATTTCTACACTCTATGAGCATAATATTGACAAATCATATAAAACAAAAATGTGCAATTCAGAATAAAATTAGATGTCATGTGTGCCTTTTATAGACATATATAAGAATTTCATAGAGGATATACGTGAAGTAAGAAAATAGAGTTACGGTGTCTGCTGTGATGACAAAGCAGTTAAACTTCCCAGAGTCTATAGGTTTTAAACTCTTGAATTAAACATATACTGTACGCAAAGAAGTTTAATGCTTACACATCAGCTTTGGACAGTGATGCAAATTGCACCATTAAATGCCATCTTTGCACTTAGATTTGCAACTGTTCTTTGTTCAGTCAAAACATAACTGCTTTTTTACTCCTGCTTGCTTTATAGAACCAGTCTGAATTTAAGAGAGGAACTCAACTTGTCTGTTTAGCCTCCATATTATTAGCAAACATTGCTGGTGATATGGGGGTCACCTGCCCTAAGTTTGATCTCTAAGCCTAAGTTAGTCCTTCTCCATTTGTAGGCAGCAAAGTGAAGAGACAACTCCAGAAGGTGATGCCTCTCATGCTCAGTCAACTCATATAAGGGAAATTAATTACTCTTTACAGGTGCTTTTTTCGATTATCAGTTAGAAAAAAGAGCTAGCCTAGTCTTAGATATTTCTTTCTTTCTTTCTTTGTCTTTGTTAGGCACCTCAAGTAAAGAGGGTAAGCCCATATTTTGTCATGGATCAATGGAACAGCTTTCAGATCATGATTTTTTTTATAAGATAAAGTTAATTTGTATCATGGCCGCTCTTTGTGGTAACATGCTTATTTTGCAAAAGAAGTAGTTCAGGAAGGGAATGAGAAGGAGCAAAACCTTGAAGTGACCTAATGCAGTGTTTCCCAAGTTGCTTAGATATCTCTCACCGTGGCGGTAGTTGTCCTTTAGCTACAGAATAGGGTCCAGCAGTGGGTCATCAAGATGCTCAGTCACATCCAAAAGTGCCTGAACTATAGTCAGAAGCTGAGGGAATCAGTGAAGAAGTTGAAAGGTGGGCATGGTGTATTTATTATATGGTGTATAGTATATGTACTTAATAATGTGTATCTACTTAAAGAACAGTCATAGAGATGACAGTATTCTTGGTGGAAGAAAATAATATGGTGTCTCGGTTTAGAAGACAGGGGA
>NW_009712304.1:0-395 GCF_000703405.1 Apaloderma vittatum
GGCGGGCTGCGAGGCAGTCCCGGAGCCCGGCCGCGGGATTGCGGACTGGGGCCCGCTAAGCCCGGGACTTTGGAGTGGGGCGAAAGTTCTCTCTGCGATAGGAAACGAGCAGATGCGAGGGGGAAGCCCCCGAAGCCCTGTTCTGCTAAGTTCTGGTTTCTGCATGAAACAAAAGGGCTTTGGGTTTGTCACTTTAGAATCAGTTTTGAGGAAATTTGTTGTAAGCTTTTAAACCAGGAAATGGGCTGTTCAAGGCCCTCGCCTTCTGGAGTCTCAGATCTTCCAGGGCTCCTAATCTTCTGACATCTTATCTCCAGCTCGTGGCTGGACTGCCTAGAAACTGTTAGAATAACCAAAACCGTACAGTGGCTGGGGGGGGCTTTTGAAAGCAAGGA
>NW_009712304.1:426-38888 GCF_000703405.1 Apaloderma vittatum
GAACTGAAGACACTTTTTGTGAAGTTGATGGACTGGTCCTGACATCTCCTGCAAGTGCAAGTTGATGACACAGGTCTCTGTGTTCAGATTCTGAAAACGTACTGTACGTCATAAAGGGGAAAAGATAAACTGGGTGAAGCAGCCTTGCACTTACTGTTGCAGTTCTCTGTGGTCTTTGCTCACTCTGCAAAGGTGATATATCTATTACTGCTTGGTTACTTTGCACCAGTATTTTTCATTTAAGTAGGGGACGTATGCCGTATCCAGAACAGAGGGTGGGTTGAGTATGTAAGGAAACTGGGTGATACAAGTTCTGTGCAATGCGCTGTAAAAGCAAGCTTGAAAAATAGCTGTCATTTTTATCTACCTTCCCACACCATCAAGAAATTCATAACTCTACTGATTGTATACCCAGAGAAGGGTAACCAGATAGAAGGGTATTTAGTATGACCTGTGCGCCCCAGCAGTTAGAGACTACTTTTTGTACTGACTTCTTTTTCCTGATTTCTCCCCTAACTACCCCAACATGCACCCAGCCTGTTTACAGGAGTGGAAACCTGTTTTTCCTGCTCTGTAAATATATTTAGAGGGTGAGAAAGGAAACTTTTGAAAGATTACTAGTGAGTGTGTTTATGTCACTAACACATCAAAGATTATGATTTTAGGGGAGGGATACTGTGCAGTAGCCACCTACTGACATTTGCATGTTGGATCATAGCTGTTCTGTGTTGGTCTGCTTGCAGGTACAGTAAGTTTGAGGTTAGCTAATGCTTGTGATGATGGACGTTTTTTTGCTAATCTTGCTCGGAAAAAGTTCTTCATGGACTAAAGCAGAAGTCAGCACGAAAAGATAACCTTCTGTTAACCAACCATCCTGCCCAGTAGGGCCCTCATTATGGTACTAAAGGATCTCTGTTCGGTTTGGTGAATGTTGCTGCATCATTTTAAGTTGTCAACAACTTAATGATTTGTGATTTGTTTTATTTACATGTGATTTTATTTTTTTTTTCCCCAAAAAAATCTCTACTCTTTTTAGGTTAAGCTCTTTTTTACACAAATGAAAAAAACCCACCAAACCAATTTTACTTGCATTTACTTAAGCTTACTTAAGCTTATACTTTATATTAAATAAGTCTATGACTTCCATTTCAAAAGTGTTATCTTAATTATCAAGCTGTACACAATAGTAAGTATGCTAGGAAACATGGGGAGAACTTTACTTGCAGTCTGAGGAGTTCAGACTAAACTTTGTAATTTGAGCAAATTGTTACAGATTAAAGAAGCTTCAGTGTTTTTTGTGATAAACAAATCCAGTTTACTCCAAGCAAAATTAGTGCAGTTTGAGAGAAACGGAAAGTAAACTTTATGGTACTGGTGATCGTGTGAGCTGATGTCTTCTTTTTTTTTTTTCTTCATGTCATATCTCAAATAATCCCTTTCTAGCTCATACTAAATTCCATTCACTGTGCAGTCTTATTTATACAACGCTCTTTCTATTGGAGCCTTGGTGTACTGTACCATTTATAACCCAGTCAACACAGTGATCGTGTCAGCTGATGTCTTCTTTTTTTTTTTTTCTTCATGTCATATCTCAAATAATCCCTTTCTAGCTCATACTAAATTCCATTCACTGTGCAGTCTTATTTATACAACGCTCTTTCTATTGGAGCCTTGGTGTACTGTACCATTTATAACCCAGTCAACACAGGCATGGGTCGTGTCAATGATACCTCTCTTGGTACTAGCGAAGTTGGTGATGCTTCCTTTTTTTTAAAAAGAAACTGGTGTATTCTAGAACTACCTAATGGAAATTGTCCTGCAACTATTTCTACAATTTCTGCAGTAGTTACTGCAGTAGTGTTTTGGTTAATTACATATGCTTTAGTTTTTTGCTTGGTGTGATAGAAGAGTAGATTTCTAACTGTGGGAATGATGCTCTTGTTTTCTGTTGTGCAAGTTCTTTATTATTTTGAATGTGTTCAGTTCCTGAGAACTTAAGTAAATTACTACTGAAAATGGCTTATGTGGGAAATATAGGTACTCTTTCATTGTAATTCTAAAGTGTTCCTAGGCTTTTTTTTTTCTTTCTCAGTAATATACCTTTCATGGGACCAGTACTGTGCAGTTTTGGACTGCAAAATACCTCCATGATTTGGTAGAGATTAGAAGTATCATAGGCTCAAATAAACAAGAGAAAGAAGGAAGAAAACAAACAAAACCAGTTCTTGGTGGTAGTGTTTGGAGTTTGTGTTGTTTTGGGGATTTTTTGCTCTGTCCACCTCTCCTTTGAAATGTACAGTGTTAGTGTTGAGTAAGCAGAGTTTGAATAGATTCCTTCATTCAGTCTCTTGCCTCATCAGTAGGTGTAACGGTTTTATCCTGTACTCTTAGCGTCAGCAAGCCCCAGGAGAGATTGGGAGAAATGGAGGTTTTTATACAGAGAAGCTATTCTGCTTGGCTTTAGACAACTGTGGTTTTAAGAAAATTTATTTTCAACAGACAGTCAGTGTATTATATAAAAATAGTTGCTTAATAAGCATTTACATGGAGCTCTAGGTACATATGGTTCTCAGTAAATCTACTGAAATAATCTCTATCCTGAAAAAATTACAGTGGAACACAGCACATAATCACAGCAGTCCACACTGGTCTCATGCTAACTGCGCCTGTGTCTCTCACATAAACTATTACTCTGACTCTGTTAGGACTATTTTTAATGACCTACTGTGCAGCCAACCTGGTTATGTGACCTTCTTTGTTTGCCTAGGCACGTCCACGCACATACCTTCGAGCTTTGTAAACAGGATTTGTTTAGTTAGCTTGTTAATGAGTTAAAAAAATACAAACTCTTAAACTGTCCATTCTACTTGTGCGTTTAAGAAATCTCTGGGTATAAATGACAGATGTCTAAAATAAATTTGTGTTTCTTAGTTCAGCAGCATCTTGGCTAACATGTCTTGAGAACACTGAGGCAGAGAGGAGATAGTCTTGCTTCCTCATGGCAGCCTTTTCTGAAGTATTCTCTATGGGTCAACAGAATCAGTAAATGTGGTGTGTTGTGGTGGGGGTTTTTTGTTGTTTTTTTTTTCCTTTTCATTTTATTTAAGGCAGCCTGGAATTAGGCAGTCCAGTCGACTTGACCAGACTGGGAGGGGAGAAGCTTTTTCTGCTGCTCCGTGTGTTTGTACTGGCACTGCTGGCTGGTGTTCTGACAGGCTATGGAAAGGCATTGCTTGTGTCCTTGTGCTAGCACTAGCTGTGCCATTTTCTGCACAGGCACTAGATTGCTTCCACTGACGCAAACTTGGCTGTACATTCCCATAGGATGCATCTAATTGTAGGCAGGCAATTATTTCCTCCATTTTAATACATAGTTTTCAATACAAACAAACTTAAACCATCCATCTAGTAGTTACGCTCAGCATCAGCTTCAACTTGCTTTGATTACGGCCACAAGCTCTGCAAGAAATTGCTGCAAGGCCTTGCTTGTTATTGCAGTTGTGTTGCCTGGCAGGAATGCTGGAAGGCTTGCCTTGGGTGGTAAGGGCCATGTTGCCTGGCAGGAATAGTGGAAGACTTGCGTTGGGTGGACAGTGCAATGTAGTGCCCGGTGTTGAGGGTGTTTTTCGTGGCAGTAGATGCAATGTACACCGATAGATTCTGGCTGTGAAAGCAGCAGGTAACTGTAAGTACAGAAAGTGCCGAGTGAGGGGTCAGCCTTGTGCTGTGATGGCCACGTGTGGACCAAACGTCAGACTGCTCTGTAGCTGTGGAAGAGAATTGAGTGCTGCCCCCTAATCCTGTGACTGGAAGGGGAGAATGACAGTGGCAGCAGTTTCTGGAGGCTGGCTGTGCCTGGTCAGGGCTTGGCTGTGCCTGGTCATGGCAGCAGGCTTCAGTTAGGCAATCATTTCTGTTTCCCTCGCTTTTGGTGGTCAGACCACGAAATGGGCGCTTCAGATGTGGACATTTCCAAACTATTTTGATGCAATCAGTAGCAGAGGCGTGCTTGTAACTTGCTTTTGTCCTTTCATTTATTCTTTTCTGCCAACATTAGCTATTAAAATACTGTTGTGGTGCAGATGTTTTTATATGGCTTTAGAAGAGCCTTTACAGAATAAAATCATGGTACTCGGGCCTTGATTAGTTTAGGGGTTTTTTTATTATTAATTTACAGAGTATTTCTGAGTGAAGGCATTGCTCTAATATGGGATGCAAGATCCAATGTAACTGTCAGTAAAGATGGCATGATCAGAACTCCTTAAGGCTAACAACTTTGTGAAGTTTCTGAACAGAAACTTCTTTGCTATGTTGCTATGGGAGGAAAGTGATCTCTTTGAAAGAAAGAGAAATTATTTCAGTAGCCTGTAGAGATTTGGAAAAAACAGCATTACTTAGTTACACCCTAAATGGTGGAAGTGATTACTTCTGTATTAGAGAATAACATATCCTAACAGTGAAACCTTTTTCCTTGTATGGTATTAAATTTTACAAAATAACCTTTTTATTTTCTTGAGTGAGTTCACTGCTATAATATTCCTACTGTAGTTTGAAATTCTTTTTTTATCCAATGATTTTTAGGTGAGGAATTTTTATTTTGGACCCCTTCCTGCCACGGGCCCCTCAACAAGCCCTCCCTGTCCACCTCCCACAAAACAGTATGACAGAATGAGGAAGTTGTGTATGACCTTCAGCTTTCCTTCTGCCAGCAACGGGGTGCAGTGGGAAGAAGAATGCCAAAATTGAACTGGATGAACTAAGACAAATGTTCAGTAATAAGCTGGCCAAACCAGTGGTTTCAGTTTCAGCCCAAAGATCACTAAAGTTAGGCTTGTTCACAGCTTCTGAAGTGGCAGCTGCTGAGGAGGAGTGGGAAGTGGGTAAGTGTGCAAACAAGGAAGCCCCTAAAGAAAATTTGGGTTCACTGAGCTAGATGTATCAAGAAGGCATTTCTTAAATACTTTTTTTTTTAATTGTGTCTCTGATGGTACTCAGTTTATTGACCTGCCCATGAGAAAAAAATTGCAGCAACTCTTCTAGACAGAGAATAGCTTTTTCATGTGCTACAGAAATACTTGTGAGTATTCAGGAGGTGTCTAGTCTGGCTTGACCAAAACATTATCAAATCAAGGAAGCCTTTTATTTCCAAACTAGACAAAGAGGACTACTTGACTAACTCAGGCAGTCTTTCTGTTTTTAAAAACAAACTTGGATTGGAAGCTGTTGAGTTTTTGCAATTGTTAATAAACAAAAAAAAAAACAACCAAAAAACCCGCGTAAACTCCACTTCTACGTGATGTCTCAAATACAGCATTTACTGTGTAATAGCTGAGCACCCTGGCATCCTGCTGTACTTGGGATTCTGGCTGTAGCTAAAATATGCCTTTCTCTGCCAAGACCTGGAGGCAGGACTAAGTGTTCTGAATGTGTAAAGCTACCCAGAAAACTAGGTGTTTTAGGCAGCCAGTTTCTGTAGGCGACAGGAATACAGTGCTCTAATAATAAGAGAGAAGTAAATAAGGATGCAAAAAGTTGGTGGGCCCTTTAGTGTATGTTGTTCTTGGTAGTTCTGTAGGTCATAATGGCGTGTTAAAGATGGGGAAATTAGTAAAATCAAGAGAACTCGGTTCAGATTTTTCTGAACTGAACTTCTGGCTAGTCATCTTGTTGATCAACCAACCAGATACTGGAATGAAGAAAACGGTGATCCAAGAAGCGGTGCTGTGTTCAGATGTACATTGTCGGTCTGTTTGACATGGGAAACCTTGGTTATTTCTTTACAACAGTCTCCATTCTGCTGACTCTCTGTACTAGTTGAAGCCAGCAGTATTAGGAGATGACGACGCTGGGTTTGCACTGTTGCAGTTACTTCAAATTCTGGGCATGGCTTGTCTTGTTGTCTTGCCACTGGCTTGTGTAAAACTGGCAAATGAAAATTGTCTCTCCTTTAAATCACCCAGACACGGTTGTTTGCGTGATGGACTTGATTAGAAAATGAGGGAGGGGGTTTTCTGAACTGAGCAGTGGCATACTGGGGCCTGTGACTCTTCAGTTTTGCTGTTGTTTGTCTTTTGTTGACTCTGGGGTAGATAACATCTCCTGAGTTCTTGTTACTTCATTTATGGCTAATGGATGCCAGATCAGTTCTTTCTCGAGTGCTGGCTCTGTTGACTTCCGTTAGTGAAGGGTATGTCAGAGTAGCAGGTCCTGGGTGTAGCTGGTCACACACACCTTATACAGGTTTCTTCTGTGGTTTGCTTCAGTTTTCTCTCTAATAAGCGGTAGTAATGTTACAGAATAGGCATACTCTGAATGGATTAATTCTTGTAACATTCACTGAATAGGAGAGTGCAAAACCCAGTAATAGGTTGTTGGTTGGTTATGCTGGTTAGTTCTTTGGTTAGTTGTTGGTTGGTATGTTTTGTATATTGATGCTTCTGAGACAGAAGAAATTATTTCGGTGCTGTCTGTGAACTTCAATAATGTGAACACCTAATCCCAAACAATGGTGCCTCTCTGCAGTTGTGGAGAACAAGGACTGAGTGAATGATCCGTTTCTGATACCTTTGCAATTGAAGCAAGTTTTGTGAGCATGATAATTCGTAGGCACCTCAGAGAGCGTGAGATGGACAGGATTTCATGTGGTATTACAAATGATATTGTAGCTGTGTGTGCAATATTTGATGGTTTTTGTCAGCTTATGCTGTGTCTGGTATTGTGTTGTGCATCATGGTGATGTGTTAGAAATCTTCAAAATGCTGTAGTGGGATATTTTGGATGTGCTGCTGAATAGAACAGAAATGAGAAAAGAAACTTTTCCTTAGTTTTAGTTTTATGGGAAGCTCCCTAAAAACGTAATTGAAAAGAAAAGCAGCTCTGCTGGCAGAATGACAGTATGCATTTAAGATTTCTTATCTCTTGGGAGTTTGTTTGTGCTGCTGATGTCATATTGTGAGGTTTAACAAAAGCAGGCTAACAAGCACTGTAGTTAATAGGAGAGTCTGATGCATTGAGCTACTGGTTTATGCAGTGGCTTTAAGACTTCTGCAGACTTGTGCTCTTTATGATGTAAACTGACTCTTGAACAAAAATTGCATACTCGTGTTTTCTAAAGATATCTTTTGTTAAGAATGTTTGGAAAAATTAGCTTTTTAACATAAAAGTTGAGTGATGTGCTTTCTGATAAACAATGTAAATGTCTGCAGTCTCTGAAGATGTTACAGGAGAGGAATAGCAAATACTGGAGCACAAGACTTCTGATTTGAAACAGCCTCGCTTTATTACATTTTCCATATTTGAATTATTGATAACGATAACTTATGCTATGTGTTAATTTTTTTTTTCCAGATGAAATAAAAACAGAGCTGGAAAAGCAGAGGTAAATTATTAATTGTTATACACTATGCCAGAAAACAATAAGTGGAATAATTTGATAGTGGAAATGTAAGAGCGTATATACATTGTGGCAATAAATATGTGAATACTCAGTTATACACCTTTCTACTAAAAACATGATAGAACCCGTGTATTCCAGTTACACAGTGTTTGTAGGTGTGGGTACTCAAGCCATAACTGCCTCTGAATTTCACTGTGGAAGAATTGCGGAACTTCTAAAAGGTGCTAGTTTTTCACTTCCTTTTACTGGACTTAACATAGCCTGGTAGGAAACCATAAAGAGCCGTGGGTATCCTCTGTTTGGCAGTATATGGTCCTAACTACCTAGGTCAGGAATACCAATTTAAATATTAATCAGATTCCCTTTTTAAGACATTTTCACAGCTCTGTGCTATGGCTTTAAAATGAGCCCTCAGTGTGTTTCTCCTTGCTTAATATTTCTCATATGGGCCCTGTTTGTTTAATTCAGCATAACTTTCATAGATTTAAGTTGTGTAGGAGTTCCCCAGTATTTCAGGGAGCAGAACAGTGTTGGAGTGTAGTGAGGGAAGAGTTAAGTTGGAGAATATATGAAAAAGTTCAGGTACCATATTGATTTTCAAGAAAATTGAATTTTCTTTAACAAAATATGTATGAGAGAAACTTGCACTACATTTGTATGCTACTCTGTACTGTTCATAAAAGGAGGCAGTGCAGTTTGCTGTGGTATGCGTGTTCAGAAGAATTAATAACTTCTCTTATCCTATCTAGAGAAGGCACTGCTGCTCCACCAAAAGCAAACTTCATTGAAGCAGATAAATATTTCCTTCCGTTTGAACTGGCCTGCCAGTCAAAGTCTCCACGCATTGTCAGTACTTCACTGGATTGTTTACAGGTAATTGTTGTGTTTAAACGGAGTGAAATGGAGAAACATGCACTTAGAAAAATGGTGTGCCCTGTTGGCATTGTTAGAGTGAAGAAGCAGGACTGTCCTGAGTGCACACAGCTGTGATGCAAGTCCCTGTGGCTACCTAGATGCAAAACCCATGCAAAATAGGTTATTATCAGACTTGACTGAAAGTGCATCTTGTCAAAGTCAGAAATGTGGGTGTGTTGTTTTATAGTGAAGCAAGCCTTTGTCGAAGCTCATGAATGCTTATGTTATTCAGTAAAGATGTTTCCACTGGAGTGCTTTAAAAGCAATATTTATCGTAGTGTTTCTTGCAGTGATGATGCGATGGGAGGTCAGACTCTGCAATCCGTAGATTCATACAGAAAAAACAAATGCAACTTGTCGTGAATAGGTACAAAGACTGATTTTTTTAAAAAATCATCTGGTTGTGGTAGGAGGAAACGGTTCGAATAGAAAAAGCTTATGTATCACTTACTAAATCTGTTTTGTCTGGATGTGTGAACAATCCAGGTATTTGGTAGCCAGACTATTGGTGGTGCTAATTTTTTTGTGTTAAAACTGGTTAAGTGAGGTATGCTCTCTAAACCCCCCTTTTTATGGTTTGTTAACACTATATGGTTTTCTAACCTGCGTTCTTTCTACCTAGAAACTCATTGCGTACGGACATATCACTGGCAATGCTCCAGACAGCGGAGCTCCTGGAAAACGGCTGATTGATCGAATAGTCGAAACCATTTGCAATTGCTTTCAGGGTCCTCAGACAGATGAAGGAGTGCAACTGCAGATAATTAAGGTATTTCATTTGGTTTGTTTTGATGCAATATTAATTGTCTTTCTGGTTTTGATTTTTGTAACCGAAAATCACTGTGAAGCACTACCTGGGGCCCAGTTCCTCCGTTTCTTACACTGTTCTATGTGTCATTTGATTTAGGGAGGCTGTCCCCAGGTCAGACTTGGTATATGAAATATATTTCCTCTTGGTGAAGCAGAACATAAGGGAATACTTTATAAATGTTTGTCCTTCTTTCTGGGATGACCCAAGGCCTGGATACTTGTATCTTGCAGATGGCTTGATATTCCTCTTCTAGGGTAGTAATGCCCACATTTGTTAGGCCGCTGAACTGCTGTCAGCCTTCAGCTGAAGGCGCTGGAGCTGTGGAGCTGCTGCTTCAGCCTCTCTGCTCCTCTGTCCGTTTTTCCAGAGATCTGCAGTGCATGTTCTCAACAAGGCTAAGTAGTACCTGCGATGTGTGTTCTGCTTCTGCAATCCTCTTGGGTTAGAGTGGCTGAGGTTAGAAGTTGGTGAACCTTCTAGTAATCTCATTTGATGGCAGCGTAGTCCAATTGGCCCTTTCACAGATATTAAACCATAGCGTATAATAACCGTTTTAGAATCAGAATTGTCAGGGTTGGAAAGGAACTTAACGATCGCCTAGTTCCAACTCCCCTGCTGTGGGCAGGGACATCTGCCACTAGATCAGGCTGCTCAGAGCCCCATCCACCCTGGCCGTAAAAGCACTTTTTGTTTGGAGGTGGAATATCTCCCTTAGAGGAAAACTGATTGTGATAAAACAATTGAACAGCTCAGAAGAGAAGAGAGATCTGTGGAAATTCTATTAAACTTTCTTTGATTTGAAATGTCATTTCTAGGGAACTAGAAGTTCCTTACAATGTCTCAGTGTGTTGTGAAACAAATCCACTGATAATCATGGAAGACTTACGTGACCTGTATTGATGCCTGTTTGGTTACATTTAATTTTTATTGTGTTGTGGACTTTCTCAGGCTCTCCTCACTGCAGTAACATCTCCGTATATAGAAATTCATGAAGGAACAATTCTTCAGACTGTTCGAACCTGTTACAACATCTATCTGGCCAGTAAAAATCTTATTAATCAGACAACTGCCAAAGCTACCCTTACACAGATGTTAAATGTGATTTTTACACGGATGGAAAACCAAGCTGTATGTAACTATTATTTTTGCTGATCTCAAATGTTTAGGCTTAACACACGAAGAGAATTTTTTTTATTATTATTAGTTTTAATGTGTCTGTCATTGTAGTTAGTTATCTATTCATCTGTAGTTTGATAAAACCTATTAAATCCTGCACTGAAGCATACTGACTGATTAAAACTAAAATAGGAACCTTATTGCTGATAACAAGGTTTCACACTGTAGTTTCTGCCAAATGACTGACTTGGTATAAACAAATGATGCGATGCTTTTAAAATAAGCTCCAAGAGTGTCTTTTTAATTTGAATGGCTAAGTGATTATGTTTTCACTCTGTCTTTCTTGTTAACATGTGAAAGGACATCAGTCATCGTAGACATCTGTTTTCCCTTATCATGTTTTGTGCTTTAGATTTAACTTTTCATGTTAATTTTTCAAGATACAAGAATCCAGAGAAGTAGAAAAAACAAATCAGGAAAAATCCCAGTCTCCTGCACTTCAAGTGGTTTCCAAGTCTCCAAAACCTGGTCAGTTGAGGCACGGCAGTCAGGAAGGCAAACCCACCACTGCTGTGAGCCTGGAATTGACAAACGGGGAGCCTGAGGGGGCAGACAACGGAGAGATCAAGCTGGAGCAGGACTTGACTCTTTCAACATCAGGTGAACAAGAATAGGTTGTGTTTGCTGCTTTCATTTTAAAATGTTTCTGTTGGACAATGCTCTGTTGGGCCTTTTGGGGGTGAGTGATTTGGGTTACTGGCTCAGATCATGCTTGCTTTTTCTCAGTAGTTGTTTAGCATATATAGGCATCCTTTATCTGCAACATTATAACCATAGAAGAAAGGCTCTTGTTTTCCCTAGGATTCTTGTAAATTATATGTAGTTTATATGTATAGAATTACAATGGAATTTGACTTAATTAGTTTGATAAAGGGGGAAGGGAAGGAAAGGAAGAGAATAATCAAAGTACATAGGAAGTGACAGAATCACTGAGGTACTTGAAGTCCTGTGGTAAAAACAATGTGAATTATGAAGACCTTATCATAAGCATGTAGTGTATCTAAACTAGGAATGTAGGGTACTCCAAAACTAAAAGCTTGTAATGCAAGTTGGTGAATACAGGTGAGAAAATAAATGTATTAAAAATATCAGCGCTTTGTTTTAAACAATGGAAGTAATGTCAATGAGTACTTCTGTAAGACTTATGAAAATTCTGTAGTAGTTTTCCTCTAAAGACAAATCTGTAATTTTTCAACCTTCTCCCTCTGTCATGTTTTTCCCTTCCATCTGCTTCCTAAATAAAAGTACAAAATTATCTCTTTGTGTGTTTCGTTAGAGGGAACAACTGATGGAGGAAAGGAGATGGTTAAAGGCATCTTAGAAGATGTGGTCAAGTCAGCTGTGAAAGGTAGCAAAGTCTTCTAAAGTAAAACAGATATATCTGACAATGTCTATTGCTAGACTTGCTCCTGTGATTAAAAAAGCATGGAAGGTATTTTCTGTTACTAAATATCTTGTCAAGAACACCTGCTGAGGCAGTAAGAACAGGTTTTTATTATCTCACGATATTCTTCTTTTGCTATATCTTGAGAAACTTTCTTGTTTATAAGTGCTGCCTCTATTGCACTTGGTTGTAGAGCTTTAGAAAGTCATGGGATAAAAAAAGCCCAGTGGATGATTTTAATAAGTTTTACTTTTTCCAATTCAGTGGCTGAAGAAAAGCAAGTAGCAGAAACAGTTAAGGCTCTACCTGCATTAGAGACTGCAGATATTGCTCTTTCTGGCTCTAGTAATGAAAATGTACAAACAAATGGGATTCCAGATGACGGGCAATCTGTTTCCTCCACTGATAATCTGGTAAATAACTTCACTCTGCTAATGTATATTTAGGAAAGGAGAAATGTTTTTTGTCATGCCAGCTAATACAATGGGATTTGGAGGGTGGGAGGGAGGCAGAAAGGAGGAGCAGAAAAAGGAAGCGGCAACTACCATTTACGTAGATACTGAAAACAACTGTTCTGTAATGGATTGTGTTAGTTGTATTTAATACAAAGTAGGCGGGGAGGGGGAAAAAATCAGTCAACACATGTGAAAATGTCCAATTCCCTTTGTCTTGTTTAGGTTTAGTTTAAACTTTGCCAAAGGTACCACTTTAATCTGTAGCTAGTTTTCAGAGGAGCTGTGGAATCTTTTTAATTGCTCTGTTTGTTTATTTCACTGAGTATCTACTGTTGTGTTTTTTGCTCTGAAGGAAACAGATGTATCTGGACACCAAGCTGCTGCCAAATTTTCCCATGTCCTACAAAAGGATGCCTTCCTTGTGTTCAGGTCGTTGTGCAAGCTCTCAATGAAACCACTTGGTGATGGACCACCAGATCCCAAGTAATGAGACTGTATTTATTAAGCTGTCCTTTTCAGGTAGCTTTTGGAGACAGTTAAGTGGCTCCTGTATGGTATAATGGGTATTCGAAATTAATCTGTCGGGCCCTTGTTTCAGTTAGCTTGATGAATCTAGGATTGAAACGTACCTCAAATTACAAAATAATTAGTACTTGAAGGTATCCTGTGTAATGGTTTTATTAATCTTGCCAGTTGAAGTGGTGTTGACTTCAGTATTTGTCAAACTTTTGATGGGGGAGTAGGGAAATGCTTCTTAGTAACACTTTGTTTCATCTATTATCCTCGTCTATCTGGGTATTTTCCAGAAGTATTAACAACTTAAAGATGGTAGATGATGTCCAAAATCACTTACAAGCTTATTTCCACCCCTTCTGCTCCTTGTCTTGAAATGGATTAAAAGAGCAGTCATTTCTTCTTTACCTGCTATAGTGGTCATGCTGAATACAAGTATGTGTTCAGAGATAAATAAATCAACATTTAATATATTTTATCCTTTTTTCCTAGATCCCATGAATTGCGTTCCAAGATAGTGTCTCTCCAGCTGCTTCTCTCAGTACTGCAGAATGCTGGTCCAGTGTTCAGGACACATGAAATGTTCATCAATGCAATCAAGCAATATCTTTGTGTAGCGTTATCTAAAAATGGGGTCTCTTCTGTTCCTGATGTATTTGAGCTCTCTCTTGCCATCTTTCTCACGCTGCTTTCGAATTTCAAGACCCATTTGAAAATGCAGATTGAGGTGAGAAGCTTTCATTTGTATAATGCTCTAGTTCTGATGATAAAAAGAGAGCTAGAAGTTAGAAGTTAATGTCTTAGTTTTATTTGCTTACTAAGCTAATATATTACTACTATATTCTAATTTTCATGGGATGATACTCTCCAAGAGAAATTACTGAATAGAAATGGATTCGTACAGCTGATGTGGTTCTAGTGACTTTCAGGTCATCAAGGTCTTTACCTCATTTATTTTGCAGGTGTTCTTCAAAGAGATCTTCCTGAATATTCTAGAGACTTCTTCAAGCTCCTTTGAACACAAGTGGATGGTGATTCAAACTTTGACTAGAATTTGTGCAGGTACTTCTGTTGTTGTGAAAATCGGTTGCTTCCTCTGGCAGCAGAGGAAAATTATGTTGAAAGCAAATCCCACATGTACTGTTTAAGTGTTAAAAACTGAATTTGATCCAGTAGTAATTGGGTTAGTAGTGCTTGGGTTAAATGTCTGGATTCGCCCCTATCCTGCTCCAACTGGCTCATTCCTTTTAAAAATACCATTACGCTGAATCCTAATTCTCTCACTTCCTCTTTTTTTCAAGATGCCCAGTGTGTAGTGGATATTTATGTTAATTATGACTGTGATTTAAACGCTGCTAATATATTTGAACGCCTTGTGAATGATTTGTCCAAAATCGCGCAGGGACGAAGCGGGCACGAGTTGGGAATGACACC
The DNA here is from genome assembly GCF_000703405.1 of Apaloderma vittatum. NCBI lineage: Eukaryota > Metazoa > Chordata > Aves > Trogoniformes > Trogonidae > Apaloderma > Apaloderma vittatum. The sequence goes on from NW_009712304.1 coordinate 14,511, forward strand.
GTTACAGGTAAGAAAAACAGCTTTGAAGATAAGGTCCTGTTTTTTCATAAATGGTGCTGCCTGCATTGTTATTATTGCTACTTCCAGTGGTTTGTGTTGTCTGTAAACTGCTGCTGTTACTTACTTTATGTTAGTTAGCTAATTTGTAATTGGATGCTAATGATTTAGCTGCATGTTTGCATTACAATGCCAGGCTTTTTCTGGGCTTTTCTGTTAGGCTGCCGTGGGAGAGGGAATCTTGTGCCTTAGCAAATTACTCTCTTTCTGTCGTTTATGAACCACTATTAACTTCATCTTGTGTTTGCTTTACACAAACTTTTTATGCTGTATCTCAACTACAAGTATTGTGTTTTTAAAACTACGCTTTCTCAGCCCTCGGTGGGAGAGTGGAGTGTAGACGGCTTTAAGCAGGAGTGCGTTTTTTCTGACGTTCACCTAGTCCTGCAGCACTGTGTTTTTAGCCTAGGCTCATGGCTTTCAGGGCTGAAGTGAATTTGGTGCCAGTGTTTGTCTCAGAACTTCTGAGTGCACCTCACACCTTCAATTAGAATCGTACCAGTTTTTATTTCCTCACTGCCCAGTGAGGTCCTTTGACCAAAAAATTCAGATTTTGAGTAGAACTGTTTACTGTAGAGCTAAGGTAGTGAGACACTTGTTTGTGGAGAGATCTAACACAACAGAGGCTTACTGGATGATCATAATTGTTTGTACACCAAAGGAACTGCATTTAGGATTTGGTATATGTTGCCCCATGTTGTACCTCTCAATTGTCAACAGACCATCTGCTTAAATCAGCTGGGAAGTGTTCTGGTGTCAGTCTGGTTATGGTTGCTTTGGCTCAGCTGTATCCAGCCTAAATAGTCAAGAGGCAGAAACTTTGTGTGACCCATAGATTTCCCCCAGCTGAAAAACCTGCTAAGAGTTGAACAGCGTGATGTATTGCCTTCTAAAATTTTGTGGTTATACGTATAATGGTTTGGGGTTTTTTGTTTTATGCTTTCTAGGAACTAAGCCTAAGGAAAAAAGGACTTGAATGTTTGGTTTCTATTTTAAAATGTATGGTAGAATGGAGCAAAGACCTTTATGTGAACCCAAATCATCAGGCTAGCTTGGGTAAGAGTGTTTCTTTATGGAGAGATTAATTTAACGACTTTGTCTCCGTGTTTATTCAATGTTTAGAAGCTTTTCAGAAGTGTGGGTGCTAAGTTTTTGCATAATGATTAGCTTATGCAAATGAAATGTTTAACAAACAAGTCTTAATTTTGCTGCAGTAACTGGACTCTCCAAGTGTCTGCTTCAAATAACCCAGTTCTGCTGAAGAGTTTTAACCAGGCCATTGTCTACATTATAAAAGATGGCTTATGTAGAACAAGACATGTGACAAATCTTGCAGTTACTAAGTCGAAGTACAAGAATTTCTTCATAGCTGCTGCTGCTTTTCTGCCTTTTTTGAATTATTTCAGAATTGCAGCAATATAGTATCTCTATGTAGTGTAGACTGCCAAAAATATATGTAATAACGTAAGAATATTTATCATAAATTTCTACTAAAAAGTTTTATAACTAAAAGCTTTTGACTGTACAGAATAACTTAAGTCTTGCCCTGTTTATAAATAGGTTCATATAAACCATCTGAACAGGAGATGGCTGAAGGTAAATGCCTTGAGAGTGGAGGGAGACGGAGCAGTGTCAGCTCCTTGGACTCCACTGTGTCATCAGGAGTTGGAAGTGTTGGTACCCAGACTGCTGTCCCAGATGATCCTGAGCAATTTGAAGTTATCAAGCAACAAAAGGAAATAATTGAACATGGGATAGAACTGTAAGTCCAGTATGACAGGAGAACAAAAGTTCAATAGTAAAAAAAAAAACCAACCAACCAAACAAAACTGTGCATACCCATACTGTTTCTTATGGTCTCACATAGCGAAACCTACAGGGACACACGTGTTGATCTTAATGCTGAAAATTCTTGCCTGCTGTTGTCAGAAGTTAACACTGGAGGCTGTTATAGTTAAAAGGAATTCATAAACTCTTGGGTGGAGTTGAGAGTGGTTTCACAGCTTTCCTTTGTGTTGGTTCAGCTGCACAAGAGAGGAGAGAGTGTGTATCCCTACAAAGAAATTGATTCTAGCAGGCCATCTTACAGCTCTTCCACCATTTGTTGTCTTTTCTGGAAGTGGGGTTTGGAGAATTAAATCATTGTCCCGCTGTGCTTTACTACTTTTTTTTTCATGAATTTGAAAATTATGTGTGTAAGGGTTATAAAAGGGTCTTGAACAGCAACATTTTTAACTTAAATCTTAAATTCTCTGATTTTTGATGTTTCATAAGGGTCAGTTAAGTGGGGTTTTTTCCCAGCAATAACTTGTAAGCTTATCAGCAACTGAATACCCCTAACGAGATATATCCATATAGTGTGATACAGTTAACGTGTATTGCACATTCTTTGACTCTTTTCTAACTAGAAAAGAAAGGACATAGAGCTGCAGCATAGAATCTTTGGTTTAGAAGGGCTCTGTAAAACAAAGAAAAATGTAGGCTGTAATGTTTTTCAATTGTATGTCTTAGTTTCCCATGTTTTTGTCTGAACAGATTTAATAAAAAACCAAAGAGAGGAATACAGTATCTACAGGAGCAAGGAATGCTTGGCACGACAGCAGAGGACATTGCACAGTTTTTGCACCAGGAAGAACGCCTCTGTTCTGTAAGACTATGTGCAACATAAGATAATTAATACCTTTGCCCTTATCTTCTCCCTTGTCTTCCGATGTCTGTAGGCACTCTCACTTTTTAGTTCATATTTCATTAACAGGTAACTGAAACTGTAAGTGTTCTAATGAAGGTGCTTAATACCAGTGCTACTTTTCTGTTTACTTGCTGTCCCAGGCTTTTCAGCAAAATAGCTGTGTGTACAGTAAAGTGCTGGAGGGATTCCCCCGAAACAGGAGTGTGCGGTTTATCTGCATTAACAGTAGCTTGCCAGCAAAGGAAATTCATGTTCTGCAGTGGTAAAGCATTCTCTGCTAGAGGTGAAGTTGGGCACAGTTCAGCTTTCCTTGGCCCTACAGTAATGCAGATCTTGCCTTGGGGAGTGAGGGAAGCAAGAATATGCAGACTAAATGCTTTTTCTAATGTTACTGCTTTCTTGCCATCCCTCTAACGGTTCTTCCACCTGCTCAGTGAAGCCTGTGTGTCTTACAAAACTGAGAGCTGTGCAATTCTTGTAGCATAAACTCTCTTGCAAAGCTGGCAGTTGGATTACACAGTAATAACTGTCTCTTCTGTTTTTAGACTCAAGTAGGGGAATTTCTTGGGGAAAGCAACAAGTTTAACAAGGAAGTGATGTATGCCTATGTAGACCAGCTTGATTTCTGTGGAAAAGACTTTGTCTCTGCTCTACGTATATTTCTGGAAGGTTTTCGTCTGCCAGGTGAAGCCCAGAAGATCGATAGATTAATGGAGAAGTTTGCTGCTAGATATATTGAATGCAACCAACGGTAATTCAAAACCTTTGTGTTGGAGAAGTGCCTGCAGAGTGGCTGTCGTGTTTGTGGCCCTTAGGGGTGAGGTGCAACTCTCACTTGTACCAGATCAGGAACTTCCACAGGCTTTTGTGAGCAGCAGATCTTGTGGCCGGTATTGGTGCTGACCATCTTCAGCAGCCTGGTGAAATGGAAGCTTTGGATAGAAAGTGTGCTGATGCTGGCATTTCATTAAATCCCAAGGTCTTACTAGAAGGAATTGTTGAAAGAGGGAAGCCCTAAGTATGTTAAACTGTCTCTTTATTAGCTGTTCTGTTTTTAAACAAATGTAGATCAGTCAAGCATTAACAACAGTAATAAAATAAGTAGCAATTGCTAAAATTAAAAATACATGGCTTAAATAGCTAATAAGACATTTCGTGTTTTTGCTGGCATTGAGCAAAGTTTACATATGTTAGTTGACATCAAGTAGGCAGCGTTGCTATTTTTTCGAATGCCGTGAGCTAGCACTGGAGTTTAGCTAGTGTTTAGGCTTAATTGGATCCCATTCCTTAGTCCAGTTGGTGCATCACTGGATTGGTTTTGTATAATTCTTTATGAAACCCTGGGAGTGAAAAATAAGCTGCTGTTTTAGCTTTTGTAGGATTATGCAAAGAAGGACAATGTATAACCTTTCAGGAATGTACTTGAAAATTCCAGTCATTGCTGGTTTTCAACATTGTGAAGAATATGCTTTTATAACTTTTTTCATTTTTGTTTTAAAACACCCAGGGCTTCACGTGTTTTAAAGTAAAAAAATCTACGCTGTTAGCACTTTGGCTGAATGTGTGGCACTTCTGGGTATTTTTCTTGCATGTAGGAATAGAGCTAATGGATTAAGGAAATATGGCTCTGAAAACCTGTTTTGTTGTTTGTTTTTTCTTCCTTTAGGCAAACACTGTTTGCTAGTGCTGACACTGCTTATGTTTTGGCGTACTCTATTATAATGCTGACTACAGACTTGCACAGTCCACAGGTAGAAATTAAAAAACCAAACTCATAGAAGTTCAGATTTTTTTGAACTTGTATTCAAAATCTGATATCCAACTGTAACCGTTCTTTTTTACAGGTAAAAAACAAAATGACAAAGGAGCAATACATTAAGATGAATCGAGGAATTAATGACAGTAAAGACCTGCCAGTAGAATATTTATCCACAATCTATGAAGAAATAGAAGGAAAGAAAATTGCAATGAAAGAGACAAAAGAATACGCAATTACAACCAAGTGTAGTAAACCAAGTAAGGAGGAACTAGAAACTGGAAAGACCACAGTGCTCTTGAGCTATTGCAGGAACTTTCAGGATGGCGTAGTGGAGTTCAGATCTGTTTTTGAAAACATCTGTGTAATACATACATTTCATTTAGAATGGCTAATAAACATATTTGGAATGAAACTGACTCAGTTAATGCTGCTGCTTCTGTGATGGAAACACAGCTGTGTAAGTGCACCTGGCACCATTGCAGAGAGGCACTAGAAACTAGATCTGCCTGGTTTTTTAGATGGAGGTATGAGAGGAAAATAATAGAGTCACTGAAGGTGACTCTTGCTTTGGAAATTGTCTTGCATATAACACCTAGAAGTTAACAGGTGGGGTTTTGTTTCAGGTTGTTGTTTTTTTCCTCCCTAGCAGTAGCATGTCATCTTTCACAGGCTGGTAAGTGCTGTGGTCCTTACCATAATGTTTGAAAAAGAGAGAGATCAGAGTTTGTTATGATCTAGAGTCACCTGCCCTCACCAAGACCAAAAGAGGACTTCTGTGTGTATTGTACACTAGAAACCAGTATCCCGAGCTGTGCTCTGCTTTTACTAAGAATAGCTGGTTATAATTTATTTCAAATTAGTGAATTCTGAATCCTCAGCATAGTGTTTTTCAGTGTTTTCTGTGCTGTTTGCAGGTCTCCCAGATCAAAATAGAAATGAAATGGATTTGCTTGAAAATTTGAAGTTGCAACCTTTAGTATAAGGATAAAGAAACACCAGGTTACTAATTTACTTATCAAGTTGATGAGGGCTAGTTTTGGTTTGAGGATGTCAGCTTAAGAAGGTGAAGGATTTTTCCATCTGTTTTTACAGGCAGAGTGACTTAATAGAGCATGCCTCTGTGACCTGTAATCATTAGGCCGTAATATGGCATAGAATGAAGTGCTGAATTAATTATTTTATATAGAATAAAGTCTTAAGTCGGGAGGTGGGGTTTAGTGCTTGGACCCTACTACAGCCTCCTGAATTCTAACATCCTGGAAGATTTTCATCTTTAGGTTTACCGTCATTTAACATTTTGCCATGCTCAGTGTGAAAATGTGTAATATGTCTCTCCTAAAAAAGAAAACAATGGTGCTGTGTGGTGTTCCCCTTAGGCGTAGCCAGTGAGAAGCAGCGAAGGTTGTTGTACAACTTGGAGATGGAACAGATGGCTAAAACAGCCAAAGCCCTCATGGAGGCAGTAAGCCACGCAAAGGCTCCTTTTACTAGCGCCACTCATCTGGATCATGTCAGACCCATGTTCAAAGTGAGTGTGAAATTCTTCTGTCTTCATTGCTAAGAGTTTTAAGCATGGTAAAAAGCAAAAAATTACCCCAAAGAGTTAGGTAATGCAACAGGTGGACTCTTTGGATATATTGGGTTTCAGTTACATAGTGTTTTGGGGCTAAAATAATAATACAATTCTGAATTTAGTTTCTTCCTTTCTTTAGCTTGTATGGACTCCGTTGCTGGCAGCTTACAGCGTTGGCTTGCAGAACTGTGATGACACAGAAGTTGCATCCCTTTGTTTGGAAGGAATACGATGTGCAATTAGAATAGCCTGTATCTTTGGAATGCAGGTTTGTATAAGACTTAACCTGGTTCTGGCTAAGGGCAGTGTAGGCTCTGGGAGGGAGAATTACAAGCAATTTATGCATAGAAATGAAGTGGCTCATCTAATTACTTGAAACGGTAAAATAAAATACTACAATTGTGTTTTACTCTTAGGATCTTAATATTGTGAAGCTTTTCTTCAACTCTGCGTTTTTTTTATTGCTGAGTCTATTAAGAGCGTTTGCTAACTTGCCTCCTACTCTCCTTCAGCTGGAAAGCGCTCTTATATAATTGCCAACTATACATAGAAGGAAAATTGCGTAGGCAGGCTGGACAAGTAATTTTCTCTAGCTCTTCAGGGACTTGATTACAATGCTTTTTTTTTTTCCTCTGTCTTGTAGCTTGAACGAGATGCTTATGTGCAGGCCCTTGCTCGTTTCTCCTTGTTGACCGCCAGTTCCAGTATTACAGAGATGAAACAGAAGAATATCGATACCATTAAGACACTTATTACAGTTGCTCACACAGATGGCAATTATCTTGGGAACTCTTGGCATGAGGTAAAAACTTGATGAGTTTAAATAATGCAACTGCATTGTGCTTTGAAAATATGCAGGATTTAGTTCTACTTTCAGTCTTTAGTAACTGCGTGTAGCTCTCAGCATGTGTCAGAACCCTGTTTAAAATGCGGATGCAAACACATTATTTTGTTAGTGTTTTTCTCTCTATATATGTATATATGACAGATGCTATATGTATAAATGACAGACCCTATAGACACTGTGTGACCAGTATTGTAATTTTTATAGATGCTTTTTATATGGAATTAAAACCATATTAAAATTTCATTTTACTTCAGAGAATTCTGCACAGAAGCTATTGTCTTCTTGTTCACATAAAAATATTCGAGCTCACAGGTCTGGATTTGTCTGTGCAGCATTTAGCAACACTTACACACATGATCACGTGAAAAATTAGCGCTAAAATAAGTTGCAGGGAGGGGGAACAGGTGAGGATACCTTGTGAGGATACCTTATCAGGATCATAGTATTTGCTGTGTGATCATATAAATCAAAAGCTACTCTAGCTGGTAAATTGCTTGGACCTGACTTGCAGCACATCCTCACAAATGCTTGTGCCAGTCCAAGGGATCTTGCAGTGGGCGAGTAAGAAAGAAGAGAGAATCGGTTTTTTGCTGATGGCAAGGCACAGTTTTGGCGTTTTCACTGGTTGCATTGTGACGTTGTTACGCAAAGTGGTAGCTGCAATAATTCAGTCTTTTCATCTCTCTGAGATAATGAACTCCCTCAAGTGAACACCAAGGTGTTTACAGTTTTGAAAGCTGATGCTGTGAGAAGTAACAGAAAGGTTTCCCCTAGAATTTAGAGATCCAAGGTAGATTTATTTTTCTTTTTTGCTACTCTTTATTTTTTTCTTGTTTTGGAACTATTCATGGCAGCTGGTGATCTTGAATAAATCACTCAACTTTATTTGCAGTTTTATGAGTAATGTTTCATCATTTACAGTTACATCAGTTACATCAAAACTGTTATTGTTGTCAAAGTTGTTTTAAAGGTTAGAGAACCTGGAGTGATTAAAAATATTACATATATGTTAGGAATAAAAAATATGATGGTGTCCAGAAACAGAATGTTTAAATATTTTTGCATTTAGATCTTGAAATGTATTAGCCAGCTGGAACTAGCACAACTTATAGGAACGGGAGTGAAAACTCGGTACTTATCTGGCTCTGGACGTGAGAGGGAAGGAAGCATTAAAGGCTATGCATCCGGAGGGGAAGAGTTTATGGGCCTGGGATTAGGTAAGATTGATAACCTTGAACTTCACAAAGATGTATATGTAAGTGAAGGATGATGGCTGACAAAGCTCAGTGTTATAAGATACTAAAATACATTTACTTGCTTTTAGGGGAAGCTGTACTGAATTAGTGAGACTTTAAAAAAAATGGAACCGTATATTTTAAGATGTATTCGTAATTACCAGATCTATTCTAGTTTTGTAATTGGGTTAAGCTATTTAATAAAACTCCAGTTTTATTTATTGAAATATGTTGTTGTCAAAACTGCTTTACCAAACTTACTAAATCATGATTTTGTTAACAGTATTGTCAGTTCTTTCTGTAACTTTTTCTTTCTGTAAATTTAAGGCAAGTTGTCACGTCCCTCTGTCTTGGAAAACCACGAAGGAAACCTTTTTGTTTGAAAATACTCTGGAGTTGAAGCTAGGCACAGTGATGATGGTGAATATAACAGAACTGTGCCTGGCATTAACTACTTGTATCTAACTTAGAATTAATGCTTTAAAATAATTTTTTCTCCTTTCCAGTCTCATTGATAGCATTACATCATCTTAACTTAATAGACATGATGGTCAAAACACAGTGTCCTAAGGTGAAAAAAACCACAATGCCCTAAGAGGAAAAAAAACACCCGTACTTATTACGGGATATTTAATTTTTTAATAATCTGACACAGATGTGGCAAAGACATCATCTGCTTCATGAAAATTAGGAGCTAATTGGAAGTTTTATCTGTATGTATAAAGTTGGGGTCAATATAGAGTCAGAATTTCATGATGCTAGGTACTGGGTTTACGTGGCTTTTATCACAGGTAACCTCGTTGGAAGTGGAGCTGATAAACGACATATGGCCAGCATTCAGGAGTCCGTGGGAGAGACGAGTTCACAGAGTGTGGTGGTAGCAGTAGACAGGTACTGAGAATACAATCTCTTTCTGGGGAAAATGGGACTTGAAGTTCCTGACAATCCTTCTTTATTTGCAGACTCTGTCAGAGACTTTTGTTCTTGAAGCTGACTTTTCTTGTCAGCAAGATGCTGATACTCACATGCTTTCTCTGGACCCAATAAGTGTGTCTCTTTAGGCATGTAGTAGTCACAAAACAAAGACTGTCCTTAAGTAACAGTATAACTAGTGTGGTGTATTGTGAGAAGGGGCACTGTGTATGCATGTGTTTTTACACCTTTTCTCTGGAATAAGCCAGTGAAGACCAGAATTAGTTTGGTATTACGTATTTAGCTATTTTTGTTTTATGAATCTGATAATTCTCTTTAAGTTATATGTTTGTGTGTTCAGTGTATTTGGGTGGGATTTTTTGTGGGTTGTTTTTTTTTTTTTCTTCCTTCTGTGATGTAGCCTGAACAGGACAGATATCCAAAAACGAATAAATGTCATTATTGTATTAAATCATGCCATTTTCTTTTGTCATGGGAACTTCAGGATTACAGCATTTCTTCAATTGCTGTTCTGCAGCTCTTCTACTCATTAATTGCAGTGTTCCTGTCCAAGTAATTATCTTTCTCATCTGTCCTTCTAAAGTGTTGTCTAAAAAGATGCTTCTATCATAAACCATGTGTGGAAAGGGGCTTTTTTATAACTGAAACTATTGCCAAGTTTCATACGTTCATGTAGTATCATACATTCAGACTTGTAGTATTTATTGTAACAGAAATGTGCCTATTACCATATCAAAGTCTAAAACATTTGGAAACATTCTTCACTTAGAGTTCTGTGTGAACCATGATCAGTGATCTGAAATCCTCTCAGGACCAAGTAACTGAAGGGGAAGAAGCGACAAGAAGGTGCATCCACAGTCTTCCTGCAATCTGTTTGGATGGCCTCAACTTACAGCATTCTTGAACAGTATAAAGATCAAGCAGGTGGCTGGCATCCACTGAAGCTTTCTTAATGTCTTCTTATTCTCTCTGCGGAATTTAACACACTGTCACCAAAATGACTGCCCCAGCACTACTTGCCCCCAATTAAAATGTGAGCTTGTGCCTGCTTCCTGCAGTGAGGAAGGAGCACAATAGACTCGCAGTGGCAGCAGAGAAGAGAATGCCCAGGCTAGGAGAAGGACAGGAACCGCTGCCAAGGAGTAAGAATAGAACAGTTGCAGGGTTCATGGCATGCAGGGTTGTAAAGTGCCTCCAGGACACGTGCTGATATTTGCACTAAGATGTGATTTGACTCTTGTGGATGCGCAGCTAAAACTGCAACTCATTTCCTTGTTCCACAGGATATTTACAGGATCAACGAGGCTGGATGGAAATGCAATAGGTACGTACGCCGACCTTTTGGCGGGTTACAGGAACTCTTGCAGTGTAACCTCCTGAACTTACAGCAGTGTGTTTTAATGTTCAGTTGACTTTGTCCGATGGCTGTGCGCTGTTTCCATGGATGAGCTGGCTTCCCCACATCACCCACGTATGTTCAGCCTGCAGAAGATAGTGGAGATCTCGTATTACAACATGAACCGCATTAGGCTGCAGTGGTCAAGGATTTGGCATGTGATTGGAGATCACTTCAATAAGGTATTTTTTAAAATCAGGTTTCAGAACACACATGAAAAGCAGGATTTCTTTAATCAGATTTTTACTTTTGTGTTCTTAGCAGTGTAGGTTGATATTTTTTAAAAAAACTTATAAATTCATTCAAGGCACCTAAAGGAAGAAACTATTTAAAAACTTCAAGAATATAAATAAAAGCGGAAATGTTTATGGGAGTGATCTCTAATTGCCTCATTATATGATTTTGTATTTGTAATTTTTCTTTATGCCATTGTCTTATCTTTCCAGTCAAATGCCAAGTTAGCAAGTTCCTCTAAAATATGTACAGGTGATCCTGGAACAACAAAAGCACTTGTTGCATACAAAATACGTGGGTCTGTTTAGTTGGATCAAATGACTTAGGGGGCTGGTTAGCTCAGTCAGTTGAGTGTGGCGCTAACAGCGCCGAGGTCACTAGTTCGATTCCCATGTGTTGCCTGATCTAGTCGAGAGGTGGCGACCCTGGCAACAGGGAGGCTGGATTGAAATGATCTCTGAGGTCCCTTCCAGCCTAGGCCTTTCTATGACATGACATAACGTGACTGAGAAGGCCCTCTCTGAAAGTAACTCCATATCTTCTAAGTAACTGAAAACTAGAATGTGCTAACGATTTTTTTTTTTTTTCAAATGTTGAATTTGTTACTGATATAAGTAATACAATAGCTGTGTTTGTCTTTGAAAACATACTTTTCTTCTAGGTTGGATGTAACCCTAATGAAGATGTTGCCATCTTTGCAGTAGATTCATTAAGGCAGCTGTCAATGAAATTTCTTGAGAAGGGAGAGTTAGCCAACTTCCGCTTCCAGAAAGACTTCCTAAGGCCTTTTGAACATATTATGAAGAAAAACAGGTGTGATGCACTGCAGTTTCTGTACTAGCTTACTTTAGTCCTATTTAAAAGTGTTTCTTGGTGTGGGTTAGATTGTTGCATACGTGGAAGTGGCACAGTTACTCTTTGTGTTAGTGTAAAGTTGTGTCACTTCTGAAAGTGTTGCTTTTTTTGATATTATTCTTTTGATATTTTTTTAAGATCGCCAACTATTCGGGACATGGTAATACGCTGTATTGCTCAGATGGTGAACTCTCAAGCTCGTAATATTCGTTCAGGCTGGAAGAATATTTTTGCAGTCTTTCATCAAGCAGCATCAGATCACGACGGGAATATTGTGGAGCTGGCCTTCCAAACGACAGCACATATAGTTAGTAAGTAATACTTGACAGATGCAAGTACTGAAATTAGCTTACTACTGTGATTCTTGTTTAAAAGCCCATCAGAATAAAACTTTTGTATTTCCAGGTAAATAAACACAAGATTTTGCAGCCAGTAGACTCTACAGCGAGGCCTTACCTGTTAAGTCTCCTGATTGCTATGGAGAGGAAAAACTAGATATAGCTATCCTGCTGTAGAACTTTGAAAGTTTGGAATAGATTCAATAAGGTTTTTTTGTTATGCCATCTGTCACAATAAATTGTTTTGGATTAAGGAACGCATTTCATGAATTTCCATGTTGATTCAATATCATATGTTGTGGATCATAAGGCTTGTGACACTGACACATGACTGCTTGTTGAGTTCTACTTCATACAGCTTACTGGCTCTAAAAGTATATTTGCTGCCACTTTCAGAGGAAGACAACCAATTAAAATATTCTTGAAATGGACCTTCAATATTGATTGTAGCTTTCTTAATAGGAAGAGAGTAGATTCAGTAGCATGGGGGAAAAGGAGCTATGGACACTATTGATAAATAGTAAATAATAATAAAACTTTTATTTGCTAACTTGAATTGTGTAGATGTTGGGAGTTGTAGTTTGTTCAAAAGTTTGTGTGCATTGAATTTGGTTTGCATTTAGTCTGTCCCTTAAACCTGACACCTAACTGCTTTTTCCTTTCGCTACAGCATATGAATAATTACAGGCTTAGATAATTTAGGTAAATTTAGGTTATTTCGTTCACAGGAGGGAAGCTAGCATCAAGTTTTACTCCTGTTCTCAAAATATTTTAAGAGCTTTGGGTTGCATAGGCTGTGGGAGGAAACTGAACTATATAAGGAGCCATGAAATAATCCTAGATCACAAAACTGCTAACTATCCGACCAGAGAAAATGTGATGCTGACCAATTTGGGTGGAAGGATGGGATGGGGAAGAATGCAAGGGAAGAGAGGGAACTGTATTTCATCTAGAACCTCTGGTCCTTTCGCATTTGTCTGTTTGGTAGCAGCATACCATGAGTGACATATGCTGATCAATGCTAGTGTATATGTGGATTTCAATATCAGTAAATTTTGTTTCTTCTTTACAGCAAATATTTTTCAACAGCACTTTCCAGCAGCAATTGACTCATTTCAGGATGCAGTAAAATGTCTTTCTGAGTTTGCCTGTAATGTTGCGTTTCCGGACACCAGCATGGAAGCTATCAGACTTATTCGATATTGTGCAAAATATGTTTCAGAAAGACCACAGGTATTTTCTTTTTAATTTTTGCTTTTGTGTATTCTTACACAGTCTTCTGCTGTTAAGCCGAGACTAATCTTGTAACTGAGAGCTTTCAGACCCAAAATTCCATTTCCTAGCAGCTAAAAGCTTATTCAGAATTAGGAGTTGTTTTTCTATGACGTAAGCAGTAAACTAGGACCACTTAAAAAATTTAAAGTCTCATCAGTCCAAATTGGAAATAACTAAATTAAATGGCCTTTTTTCTTTTTTTTTTTTTTCTTCTTCTTTTGGATAATGTTAGTATGACCTGGAAGACAATACTACTTGTTCCGTTGCCCTAGTTGTGTCTAATGAAATTGGTTACGAACATGTATGTTTTTCTATATTCGTCTATTGTGTGAGTACTTAGTGTAATAACCACTGGCTGAAAAGAGCCTGGAGTTGGATTGCAGTTGCATGTTACTGTTGCTGTATTTGATGTGCCAGAAAAGTACAGAACTCATTCATACCAAACTTAGATTTCCTTATTACCTGTGTTTATGTAATTGTTGCCTGTTGCTGTTAAACTTGCTCGCTGAAGTCCAAACCTCTGCAACTTGTAAAACCTTTAGCAGCACTGAAGTAAAACAATTTAAGTATTTACATCACTTCTCCCTCCTCCCAGTATTTTCACAAATGGTTATGTCCCAAATTTATACTTGTATTTTACAGGATTTGCGTGTTACGGTTAAATTTTCCAAGTTTGTCTGTGCCAGTAGTAGTATTCAAATCTGTCAGATTTTAAGTTGGTTCCGAGATTATTTTTTTTTTTTTAATCGGTTTTTTTCCTACTCGTCTCCAAGGTATTAAGAGAGTACACAAGTGACGACATGAATGTTGCTCCTGGAGACAGAGTGTGGGTCAGAGGATGGTTTCCCATTTTATTTGAGCTTTCTTGTATCATCAATCGCTGCAAATTAGATGTTCGAACAAGGTAATAAAGCTGCTTTTTTATTCATTATTATTATTCTTCAGTTAATGAGATCCCAGGTATGCATTTTAATATCTTTTATTTGTTTGGGTTTATTTATAGGGGCTTAACAGTGATGTTTGAAATAATGAAGAGTTATGGCCATACCTTTGAAAAGCACTGGTGGCAAGATCTGTTCAGAATTGTGTTTCGGATTTTTGATAACATGAAACTCCCCGAACAGCAAACAGAGGTAAAGGGACAAAAAAAAATTCCCAAAAACCCAAACAAAAGGCAAAAAGCAAGCAAACATTACAGTTGTTGTTTAAGAACTTAAACACTCGAGGCAGCAGTTGATATGGTTTGCCTTGTCAGCGTGTTGCCACCCCATGCTGCCCCAGACACCCGGATATGTCATTGTACTCTGCCGTGTGCTGTGCTATGTGTGAAACGTGTGATAGTGTCCTGTGAGCTGGCTGGCGCTTCTGTCTGTGGAAGTGTTTTCAAGGAGAATATTCACACTTTGTTGTGAAAATGTGTAGTTTTCCAAACAGTATTTACATGGCCAACTAAATGCTTCTGACAAGAGATCTGCAATACTGAGGCTTTTTACTTTTATCTCAATTCTACTTCTGCCCTCGCAGGCCATATCCTTTGTTGAATAGCCACGTGTAGCCACGAAGAAGGCAAGTGCTGTCATCGTAGAAGAACCTGCATAAAAACAAAGGCTTTTTGTTTTTTCTCTTAGAAATCTGAATGGATGACCACCACATGCAACCATGCACTTTATGCAATCTGTGATGTATTTACACAATTTTATGAAGCTTTAAATGAGATCCTTCTTCCTGACATTCTTACACAGTTACACTGGTGTGTAAAACAAGGTAGCTTATTTATTTCTATCCTTTGATTAATGTATTTTTTTTTTAAATGCTAATTACTTAAGAAGGGAAAGTTAACTGAGCTGTGGAAGAAGGAAAACTACTGTTAGGACAATATGTCATGTAGTGGATGGATGCGGTATCTTAAATAATTGAGCATCGTTCTATGTAATGTTAGGCAGCTCATCTGTTAATGTATTTATACTGTGTTTATGGTGCTATTGTGACAGAGGAAAAGCATTTAAAGAATTGCATTAATCTTCTGCCAACAATCTTCCTCCATCTGGCTGCATGGATAAAATACCTCATTTATTTACACACACTCACACTCACACTCACACTCGGTTTGTTTGGTTTTTTTATTCTCTCTCCTCTCAACCGTCTACTTTTAAATGCTAAATTAAATGCTAAACACATTCCTAAAGAATGTGTTTTCTTTTGAGCTCCAACTCTTATGCCTCAAATCCTGCATATTGCTAGCATGGAATGTGGTGGGGACTACTTTGCAGGAAATTCTGAGTTTCTAACTGGTGCCTCTCCTTCCTTTGTCTCACTCTATGCTTCCTTTCTGCTGCTCTCCTGTCCTTTGTCTTTCCTGTTTGGATTTCAATCTTAAACACTTTTTTTATTTATTATTCAGTAGGTTCCTAAGCTTGATATTACTGTAATACACTTTGCAAGTAGGCTTTAAGCGAAGATACCATGCATTTCACAATACTGGTAGACATGTTTAATGGAGCAGTAATAGTTAATGCTTAATTTTTTATTGATATTGTAGAACTTAATAAATATGGAACATTTCATTCACAGATAACGAGCAGTTGGCTCGATCAGGTACAAACTGCCTAGAAAACCTGGTAATATTGAATGGACAGAAATTCAGCCCTGAAGTCTGGGGCCAGACGTGCAATTGTATGCTAGAAATCTTCAAAACTACTATTCCTCATGTGTAAGTTCATAAACCTAATTTTCATACTAATACCTGATTCCAAAATTCCAAAACAACAATATTTACTTCTTTTTAAATTATTATTTATTTTGTGAAGTTTGCTGACATGGAGGCCTGTGGGGATGGAGGAAGATTCTGCTGAAAAACACTTGGTAAGAGCTGATTCAGTGTGTCAAACTAACTTGAAGGGTTTTGTATTAGGTGAGCTTTTGAATATTTTATTGTAGTAAATACACTTGACAACAAATGTTCAAATTGACACTATCTTATATTGATGTCTTTCTAAAATAAGAAAAATGCAGGAAGCCTTTGAATCTAAGATTAGTGAAGTCATCTGGAAACTGATAGCTGGTTGGTAGCTAGTGTTTGGGATTGCTAGAATTGTTCTGCATTCTCTTCTAGGATTTAGACCTAGATCACCAGTCCTTAAGCAGCATGGAGAAAAATGCTTCAGAAAGAGGACAAAGTCAGTTTTCAAATCCGACAGATGAGAGTTGGAAAGGTGGTCCTTATACAAGTAAGGAAAACGTGCAAGTTTATTGAATGAACTTTTATAGCCGCTCTTAGTCCAGTTCTGTAGTTCTGTAGAGAAAATGTTTGGGTACATTCTTTACAACTTGTGTTTATGACTTGGAATGAAATTTTCTGCATACAGGATAATTCACAGCATCACTAAATATCAAAATTCTAACGATAATGCAGTGTTTCGCTAGCCTATCATAAGTGAATTGTTGTAAGTTACCTCTGAAATTTGTGTTACTCCATTTCATTAGACCAGAAACTATTTGCTGGCCTCCTTATAAAGTGTGTGGTGCAGCTGGAGTTGATACAGACCATTGATAATATAGTGTTCTACCCAGCAACAAGCAAGAAGGAAGATGCTGAGCACATGGCTGCAGCTCAGGTACCATCACTTGTTTATAACCTTGTTGTGGCAGTAAGGTACAAAGACTAGTGAATGCTCTGAAGAGTGCTTACAAAATAGTGTGTAGTCTCTCCCTTTTATCTCTCTGCACTTCCCTGAATGTGTGTGTCATTACTCTTAAGCTGGGACTTTTTTTATTATTTTATTTTTTTACTATCTACAGTGTTTCCTGGCAATATACTTGTTGGATTAGTATAATTATAATACCATTATTTTTATTGTAAATATAATACATGTTTTTATAATGAGTACATGCTCATCAAGAATATTTTTTGTTTGTTGCGGAGAGAGCATTCTTTTTTGTTTTTTAGCCTGGATATCTTCATTTAGTCATAGTTGAGGCTTTGCTCAGCCTCTAGGTATTTAAACAGGAGGAGATGCAGAAGTTGACCTTGAGCAAGGTTATTGGTCAAGATTTAACTTGTTACGTGCCTCAGAGGGGTCCTTCTCTCCGAAAATTCTCCTAGGCATTAGTGCAAGATAGCTCTTGCTTGGCTATGTTAATAAAGCCCTAAGCTAGAAGTTTGAACTAGTGGATACATTTTGGGGATGTTATGGTTAAATTCCTAATGAAATTACTTTTAAAAATTGGCCAGTTTTAGTGAAACTTGACAGTAGCCAAAGATGAGTAATTTCTACACTATGCAACTTTTAAACTTGCACTATTATTGTGATTCATTTTGATGTTTTTCTTAATTCAGCACACCTACGCAGCTCCTAGAAGAGAGGAAATATTCTACATTGTATTGCTATGGCATTTTTATGCCTCAATATAAGGAAGGTTCTTCCCATGTTTTTCTTGATTATTTTTTTCTTACTGATTACTAGGATAGATCATAACTTCTCTATTTTAAAATACCCTGCTGAAAAGAGTAAAACTCTGATATTTGACAGGACCGTTCTGCTGCATTCTGTTGTACTAATATTTCACTCGTACCTAAAAATGGAATCTGGAGTTATAGTCTGTCAAGTCTCCTAAGCTTACTTAGAATATGTTACTGACGCTCCCTCTCTCCCTCCCACTTCAGAGAGATGCGTTGGATGCAGATATCCACATTGACACAGAAGACCAAGGAATGTATAAATATATGTCTTCACATCACCTCTTTAAGTTACTAGATTGTCTACAAGAGTCTCATTCCTTTTCAAAAGCCTTTAATTCAAATTATGAACAGCGAACTGTGTTATGGAGAGCAGGTGAGGCTTTTATTTTTAGTTTGATAAAAATACTGAGCCCCACTTACAGTTTAGCTATCGAGATACAAAAGTATGCATTGCAATAATCTCTACAATTAATCTGAAAGTGTTGTGTGCTTTTATTGTTGTCTTCTTCCTGATGGCTTGGATAATTCTATTTGCTAAATTACCTGCTTTTCTGATTAAAGTAGAGCGATGTAGTTTGTACAACTGTAGTTAAATATCTTCATAAATAGATATCAAAATCAAGGAGGAGAAAATACTGTCTGGACAAGAAATTGTTACTGCTCACTAGTTCAGCTCTGGGCTAGTAACTACAAATGTGAGTGTTCCCTCTCTCCCTATGTGTACCTCATTTCTAGGGTTCAAGGGTAAATCAAAACCCAATCTCTTAAAACAAGAGACCAGCAGCTTGGCTTGCTGCTTGAGAATACTCTTTCGAATGTATGTGGATGAAAACCGCCGAGACTCCTGGGAGGCCATACAGCAGCGACTGCTCAGGTAGGAGGAGCGGCTTGGCCGGGATGCCTTCTGTTCTCAGCCCTTCCGGCAATCCCTGGATGCGAACATTCTGATTTAAGATGCTGAGCAGACCGTGCAAAGTATACGAAGATATAGATGCGTGACTACTCTTCATTAAAAATTAATTTAGCAATAAGAAAGCAATCTACATGGAATAAAGGAAGCAGATTCTTGGTTGACATAACGTTTCCTTTACAAAAGTGGTAGTATATGAGTACTTCTCACCTCTGAGTACTTCATGATATTCAGAGCTATAATAGGACGCAGTAATCTAAACATAGTGCAGCATAAGCTATTGTATACCTGTAACTTAGGTAAATGTAGAAAATTAGACTAAATTCATATAAAAAGGCATTGGGCAGTGGATTTCAGTAGTATTCTGATTTGTCAGCATTCTACAGATGTATTAATATTTTTAGTGTGTAAAAGAGGAGGTTCCATTCCTTCTTTATTTAAAATAGTGCCCCAAAAAAGCCATAGTGAGCAACACAGTTTGTATCTTGTGTTGACAGTTTAGAGCAAGGACAAAAATTTATTAATACAAAATTAATCCCTCTTTAGTCTGTGATGCTGAGCTCTGTGGATATTTGTTAAAGCAGTCTAGATTTTGAGGGAGAACTTTTTCATGTTGCTATTGCCTAAGCTGGTCCAATATAAGGATCAGTAAATACTGTTTGCAGGTTGAAGGTGAGAGTGGTTTAATTACAGAATGTTTGAGGAAAATCAGACTCTTCCACCACTGACACCATGATTCTTTGTTGACAGCATGAAAACCATTTCACTTATCTTGAACAGCAGCTGTAAGAGAAAAATCAGAGAGATGTTTGTGTAAACTTGTTGTGTGTAATTGAAAACTTTCCCATGGAAATGCATCTTGTTCAAAAACCAAAGACACCATGACAGGACAAACAGTGCATGTTATAAAACTTTTAATATGTTTTCGTTATGGTTTGTCTGAACTGCATCATCTCTTCAGTGTATGCAGTGAAGCCCTGGCGTATTTTATTACTGTGAACTCGGAAAGCCACAGAGAAGCTTGGACCAATCTCCTGCTGTTGCTTTTAACAAAAACACTAAAAATCAGTGACGAAAAGGTAAGAACAGGCTGAAATGTCTGCTTGCATTCAGGTATTTTTTTCATTTCTGCTTTTGCTGAATTTAATCTTTCTTATTATCCATATTGCAAGGTGGATAGTTTGCTTACTCACACAGCATGTACTCTTCTTGAAATACAGCAGTCATTATATTTCCACTTTTTGCAAGCATTCTACATTGTAAAAGTCATACTGCATCCATGAAATTCACAGCTGTATAGAAATAATCATAAAATTACTGCAGTGCTTTCATATAAAAGCGCAACGGGTGTGCTTGTGCTGAATTACAGCCGTGCAAGAACGGTGGAGGTGAATTTCACCACTATGTTGGAATTGTGGTTCCTTGACAGTGATGGCAAAACAGAATTTTCTGGATCTTGGCCCCATTAAGGAAAAAGTGAATGCATATATTAAGTGCATTTTTTCCTGATTTGGTTTGGGCTTTTTTTTTCCCATCCTGTATTGCAAAGTGTAGTTTGGAATGTTTTATTGCAATTTACCAATATTTTAAGAAATAGTAGTGGTGGCTTGGCTTCTCCAGGTAGCAGCAATTTGGTGATGTCCCTGGGGTTATGGTGTGTGGTGAGAATACTCTTAACTCTTTGTAGATAAAATAGCAACTATGTTTTCTACAAGGAGTCCCTGATACTACCTCCAGCCTGAGAAATCTCCAAGACGCAAAATAGTCTAACCGTTTTAGGGAAGTAATGCCAAATGCACACTCTGTGTGTGTGGTTTCCTGAAGGTGTCTGCTAGGGCTGCTGCGAAAAACAGACACTGAGCTTTTTGAAGGCCCTTTGGCCAGCCAGGAGCACCTTGGATTGGGTGAGACGTTGTGTTTTAACATGTCAGTGTAGCCATGAATGTGGAAAAGCTCTGCACTTTCCGATAGTAGTAGAGTAATCTTTTTTTTTTATCTCTTCTTTGATAGTTTAGAGCACATGCTTCAATGTATTACCCATACTTGTGTGAAATCATGCAGTTTGACCTGATTCCTGAGCTTCGAGCCGTGCTACGGAAGTTCTTCCTGCGTATAGGTGTGGTGTTCCAAATCTGCGTCACGGAGGAGCAGGTACGGACAACTGGGATGAACTTACCTTCGTGGTAGCCCTAAGCAGGGTTGGTTACTTCGGCTTGTACTTAAAGCTCTGTGCCAGAGATGGATTAAAGCATATGGGAAAACATGGGACCCTGGTGTATCAACACCGCAGCAAGTTACTCTTACCGCAATGGCATTTGGGGAGGAGGAAACAACATCCTGTTCTGTCCATCCTACAAAACTATCAGCAGTTTTATTTAAATTATTGCTTACACAGTTAATACTGTAGCTGTAAAGTCTCTTTGTTTCATTGCTAGTCATCTTTATGATCAAGTCTGTCTCTTCTAGCCTTTTTATCAATTGTTCAGTCTCGCATCCCAGCTAAATCTGATAAATCAGCTGGATTCCTCAATAGAAATTATGTCCCTTGGAAATAATGGATATAGTTGTATAGCCTTGTGATGTTAGCACATGTGTTCATAATAAACTCTACTGCAGTGGCTGACGACCACCTACGATCATTCTGGATTTTTCTTTGTGTGTACATGACCAGCCCAAGCAGCATGTTGTGATTTTTGAAGTGGACAGCCTGTAGGATATTTGGGGAGAGAGTTTTCCTCTTGTTTAGTGAGTAAGTTGAAAAACGTTTTTTTAGTATTGGTGCTTCATCTTCTGAGACTAGTTTTGGGGCTTACGGAAGGTTGTACATCAGGAGCACACAATAGCATCTGCTCTATTTAGCTTGTTAGACTTGGGTTAAAGGCATTTTAAAACAAAGCCAAACAAACAAACTCTTAAACTTTCCATTTTCTTTCATACATTGCCAGATCATGGACAGAGCATAAAAAGTAATATTAAAAACAAGGTTCACAACAAATAAAACCACCTTTTTTACCAGTGTATTTCATAGTAATTGCGTCTGTTTAGCAAGAAGTCCTGTCCTTAATACCTACAAGGTTCTGTCTCTTTACTGCAGATCTGAGCTTCCTATTTGTGTTTTTGTGCAAATGATGTTTGTTCTCAACTGTTAGTTCCTATTGTGATCTAACAAGAAAAATCCACAAAACTGCTCTAGCAAAATTAACCATGTTCATTTGGGTACTGTAAGAGCACTACGTTTCTTGCTTTGAAGGTGATCTGTCAAGCAAGTGTGACAGCACTGGAGCTTTGCTTGCCTTAGAGGTTTTTCTTTCTTCAAAATGCATCAGTTTTCTCTGACAACTGTTTCCATGATAGAATATCAGTTTAGACTTGAAGTACTGCAGGGCTGAGGTCTGTCCTTTGAAATAATTCTAATTTCAAGTTTTAAGACTTCTCTAAACTGGAAGAATGTGTCAAGATGAGAGGAGAGTTTCCGCTTCCTAAAATAACGTAAACAAAGGTGTTACATTAGCTGCTGTGCTATCCATAGTAGCAAACCTAAAATATAACATTATTTAAAAACGAGAACAACCTACTCAAATGGTATTTAACCTGCTATTCTGCTTTTTAAGTTGAGTTTCCTGGTAGGGTGGCCTTAGTTGAGGTTGTCTTGGGATATTCTGTTCTCAGAGTTGTTGGGATTTTTTTTTTAAAAAAAATTTTTTTTCCTTCTTTTTCTGTGAGCTATTTCCAAAGGGTTCATATGGTGCTGTTCAGTAAGTCAGCTTGTTCTACATAAACATCGTTTGGAAATGGTTTTGCAGTCGATGGTAGTGGTAAGGTTTTCATGTTTTTATTTTTAACCAAAGAAAAATAAATGGTAGTTATGGCTCTTTAACTTTTAAACATTCTTTAGATTAAAGCTATACACTAATATTTAGTAGAAGGGAATATTTGGCTATATTTTACAATAGGAAAAGATTGAAAAATAAGCAATGCTGATATTTAACTTGCTGTGTTTGAAACGTCCTTTTGTGTTGCATTTAGTATAGTTGCTCATTCCTGATGTCACTTGATCAATTACAGTAAAAATAAAGTATTTATTTTTATTCTATTTAAATCTGTAAGAATAGGCTATTCCTTTTCTTTCAGTCCTAGATAGTCCTAAAGAAAATATTTGAAACTTTATTTTTTGGATTTTGAATGTGTCACTGCCTCACTGAATGTATACCCTTATCTCCTATCAAAACACAAAGTTGCACGCTTTGTCTGTATTTTACATTTTGAAAGCCTTACAACTCATGTCTTGAAAGAAGTCTCTTAATTTTCAGATCTTAAATTACTTTACAGTTGCATTGTGGGCTTTCTTTACTGTAACGTGCAACATATGTACTCTCTCTGCATATAGAGTAAGCGTATTTAATCAATCCTTTCCTTCAGCCTTAGTTTCAAGACTGTTCTTTTATTCAAGTAAAGCTTTTATTGTATTTATACCATTTATAAACTGCTGAAATTAGGTATGTGACATCAAAACATCCTAGACTCTGTAGTGCATGAAGGAGAAGGGGGACAGGGATGCGATTGGATTAGAACAGCCTTAATCCTGTCAGTTCTCTGGAATTGATTGTACGTGTCAAAGCAATAAGAATCGTGTGCTCAGTGTTGTAACCGGGAACGGCTGCATTCACATCAGCCGTTTGGTTTCCCTTGTACAGTCAGAAACACGTTAACCCATAGACATCTTCAGCTGAACCTGCTGAGCCAAAACTCTTGCGGCAGCCACTAGTGGTTCCGATCTTGTCCTGCCGCTGCTGGCGGAGGCTCTACCCACCTGCCGTGGCTTTGCTGGCTTTGCTGGAGCTGTGGCTGAGAACAGGGTTTTGTGTCAGCGTGTCCTGGTAGAGACGGAGACATCTGTGCAATACATGGAGTAACAAAAAGTAACCTCTTAGACTTTCAGAGTAGTGTTATGCAACAAATTAAACTTTAAACTGATTTACCTATAATGGTATAAATATGGAGACTGCATGATATTGTTATTACTTCTTATGTTGGAACCCTCTAGGAGATAGTTGGGGCAGGGGGAGGATGCTAATGAGGAAAACCCTTAAAAATTCCCTCTCACATGTTGATTCTACTGTGTCTTACAGTACAAGAGCATTTTATTTTTACAGTGCTGTGTTATCCATGCCTCATATCTCACTTTCAGAACTGTAAACAGGAAAATCTAAAATAACGTCCACTAATTCAAGCAAATACCCCCTCAGATTTTAAGTGGGTTTGTTAAGAATGAGAAACATTAAAAATTGTAACTCTTAGCCTGGAGTAGTTAGCTTTTTCTGTGGGAAATGCAGCTCCCTTTACTATGTAAATTCAGTTTGTTCAGCACTTTTATTTCAGTGTAAAATGTATGTTTTCACATGTTTAAAATGCCTAAGTTTTTTGAAGATCTCCATATTAAGTGCATTTAATATCAATAATTTAAAAGAAGAGCATTCCTTGCCCACTGGATGTATACATTTTTGAGAGAATACCAAAATTATATAATATGAAAAACCATGTAAAGTTTTCTACATGAAAATACTATGTATAATAGTTATAATATTCCATGCTTTAATCAAGTGGTAAATCAATAAAGTTTTAAGAAGTGTTGCCGTTTTCATGTCGTCTGTTAGAGGCTGCTTGTGCACCTCCAGCCCTCCTCTCTTCCAGCGTGTGAATTCGTCACTGACCGGAAGTAGGGGGCGGGTTTTTTTGTATTTTCGGGGTTTTTATGTGCCCCTTTGCGCCTCCCTCCCTCCTCCTGCCTCTTCTTCCACTCAGGGGTCACGTCTCCCTT